>NC_134695.1:91806863-92112696 GCF_050947455.1 Rhinoderma darwinii
ATAACCGCCCTCCACACCGTATAATGCCCCTATAACCGCCCTCCACACCGTATAATGCCCCTATAACCGCCCTCCACACCGTATAATGCCCCTATAACTGCCTCCACACCGTATAATGCCCCTATAACTGCCTCCACACCGTATAATGCCCCTATAACTGCCTCCACACCGTATAACGCCCCCTATAGCTGCCCTCCTCCCCATATAATGCCCCTATTACTGCCTCTACACCGTATAACTTCCCTCCACACCGTAAAATGCCCCCTATAGCTGCCCTCCACACTGTTCAATGACCTCCATAACTGCCCCCACACAGCCCCAATAGTGCCTAATAAAATACATACTCCCCCAACCCCGTTCCAACGACGAGTGGAGATCTCTCTGCTCCTTCGGTCTGTGTGGCTCGTCATCGCGTCCTGTCTGCAGTTAATTGCGCTGAATTTCGGTTTACTTTTCTTAGATGGATTTCCCAGCCCTATGATCCGGTATAGACTAGTCCTGACTAACTGAGCTTTAGAATACAGATGTAGCAGACCTCAGTTTGTCACCCAGGATGGCTGTCTCCTACCAATTCGGATATTGTGTTCTCTCTGGCTGTCAGTAGGACCGCAGGTAAACCGATCACATTAACTTAGACCGTTACCAAAAGGAAGAGTTCAATGACAAAAGCAGCTCTGCTAATTCTTCAGGTAGCTATGTGAGGAGGTAGTTACTTGTGAGCATGCTCGGGAGCTGAGGGTCTCTACTCGGGAGCACCAGGACCTGATGAGGGGCATCATTGACCTCCTATAATAGATGTGGATGGGTTTGAACGTGACGCAACATTATTTCCAACAACAAATATTACGTTTTTGTTTCTTCTATAACTTTTGTAGACACCTGTTGGCATCTCAGATCATTATTCTCAAGTTTCAAGGCCTGAGATGAGCAGCATGAGTGATCAATAATGAATAATATTGACCCGAAACCTGCACAATACAGACTAATCCAGTGTAAGCTGAGAAGAGTCCACAGCACAACAGTCCACGTGTCTCGTGTCCGCAGTTCTATAATTATCTGTATCCTAAAACCTCAACCACTGGACATAAGGTATATATTTACTTTGTTGATTTGAGTACTTGAAACGGTAAGTATAGCGTGTGGGTGAGACGCCAACAAGCCGCTCTGCCTTGGCTACGGTATTTAGATACAGCGTTAGGGCAACAAACAGATATTTTTTTTTTGTCCAGGCTGAGCTACCATCTGAGTAAACCACGCCCCTTTGGTTAAAACCCCTCCCCAACAGTTTTATCGATCAAAGATTGAGGAGATCAGGGCTGTTCTCTGCCTGATCTACTAGTTTAGAATCTTGCAGAAAGTTTTACAGGATGATAAATAGTTTTTTGTTCTGTTTTTCCCTCATTTCTAGGTGTTATTAGTTTTAGGACCCCCTTATTCTAGAGCTCCCGCCTATATGGTCGATCTTATTTCTGCAGTCTAACCACTTGTGTGACTATTGTGCTTGCAGAGGGTACAACTCTTGGGATCCAGCCACAACCCAGAGCCCATGGGAATCAAAGGTGGAACCATCTCTAGCTGAAGGCTGAATGACGGATCACTTGTCCACCAGCAATGAGGTCAGTCAAGTTTTTTCATATCTGTCTTCTATGCCACTGAACCACCAGGGGCATTAAAAGCACCACTGCCCACCAGGGGTTTGACACTGCGTATTCTAGGAACTAAACAGACTACTGAAATTTTCTTTCACTTAAAGGGGTTGTCTCATCCCGATTATTGGCCCTGCAATCCGCTGATCACTGCGGGTCTGGCTTTAGAAGCCCCTACTGGTCAGCTGCTATTGCTAGGGGAAGGGGGTCCTAATAGGATATATGGAAAAGCCTTGCCGAGATGAGACCACACCTTTAATATCTTGTAGGATGCGCAGTGGGTTTCCGCATTAAAGGGCAAGTCACCATTTAAAAAGTTTACTGTAGTTTCGCCACTACCAGAGTAGACCCCAATCCATGTAAGTTATGTATGACCGATGATGTATACATTTTATATAGGTGACATTTTATATATTTATAAGGATCCCTGCTCCCATTTTACCTATTCTATGACGAATATGAAATTTAATTTATCCCAGAAGAAAACAGACGGTTATAGTGTTCAAGGTGAACGACTAAGAAACTAAAAAAGAAGCAATAATTGTTTGCAGATGTAAAACATTCCCTTTAAATCATCCATTTATCCAGCCGCTCTATTCTACAATCTGTCGTAATTCTACAGCGTTTATAACCGAGCAGCCTATTAAATCCTGTTTTATTGTGAGCCAATTAAATCAATTTAAAGGGGTTGTAACATGGAAAATGATCCTTAGTTTTACTAGTAATCCATAAATAACCGTCATATACCAGATGTACGCAGCACCAATGAATAGAACAAGTGAATCGCCGAGAATAAACATTATAGTCCCAGAGAAATATTCCTCAATTATCGTGTTTCCTCTAATTATCAATCTATCGGCACCCAAATGATCAACGGCCGTAAGACGTTTTATGAATATTTTCCTGACGTCGACAACATTTGTTGTAATTAATTCTCTTGATTCTTCCGTGGTATAAAGGAGACAGAACCCGGCACTGAACATTGCACTCACTTGTCGTGTAGCTTGGCGCCATTTTTTTTAAATATTAAAGTACGTGCAAATATATGAAATTTTGTAATATATCTTATTATTGGAAAGTAGGAACTTCTGTACCTTCCAGCAGTATGTGGTCCCCCTTTCATCTCTGTTAAAGGATTTTTGTGGTGAAAAACATGTGTAGGCTCCTTTAAATGTAGTGTGAGTGTTACTTATAGATAGACGTTCCGCTAGTCATATATGACACTGCTATTTATACCGCCAGTCATATGACCATGGAACTCTGTTCTTCATTCTGAACCAAATGAAATGGGGGGTCATGTATGTCACACCCAGCCCGAACCCCTCTCTCGCTCCTTCTCCATCCATGAGGCCTGAACCCCTCCCTCTCCATCCATGAGGCCTGAACCCCTCCCTCTCCATCCATGAGGCCTGAACCCCTCCCTCTCCATCCATGAGGCCTGAACCCCTCCCTCTCCATCCATGAGGCCTGAACCCCCTCCATCTCCATCAATGAGGTCTGAACCCCTCCCTCTCCATCCATGAGGCCTGAACCCCTCCCTCTCCATCCATGAGGCCTGAACCCCTCCCCCTCCCTCTCCATCAATGAGGCCCGAACCCCTCTCTCTCTCCTCCTCCCTCTCCATCCATGAGGCCTGAACCCCTCCCTCTCCATCCATGAGGCCTGAACCCCCTCCCTCTCCATCAATGAGGCTTGAACCCCTCCCTTTCTTTTTTTTTTTTTATGGTAATAAGGAGGGATGTTGAGAAGTAGAGACCTGCCTGAGGAAGACGCTGGTACAGCGTTGAAACGCGTAGCCACCATTGTTTGCAATAAACAGATATATATTTTAAACATTTAGCTTGCCATTTCCCCTTCTTTCAATCAGCCACGCAGCAGCGCCTCATAAGATCCTTCGTTTTCCATTTTTTCAATTATCTCGTCAAGCGGTGACCTTTTGGTTAACCGGTCTGGATCTTGGCAGCAGCACCTGTGGATCACCCTTGTGACTAACTTCTCGTTATTAGGTGAGCATAGTATGTTACTATCCTTATCTTGCCTAACCTGATTGACCTGCACCATGTGGCGCCGTGCATTTAAAACAACAGGAACAATTTTTTAACCGGACGATCCCTTAGATATTGAAAAATTTTCTATGTCCAGAAAAATCCATCTAGTGTAAAACCGTAAATAGAGGAGGGGGTGCAGCCAGAGCTGGCCTTAGGGGTATATGAACAGTGCGGGCACAGCAGCCGCCCCTGCGCAATTGGGGCATCTCAGATGGCCTGTATCTTATTTGTATAGCGTTATTTCTTACACATTGTATAGCGCTGTTATTAGATTGTATTTATGGCGCTGTTATGTGGTCTTGTATGTTGGTATTATTTAAGCACTTTATGGTGGTATTTATATTGTGTAGCGCTGCTACTTCAGCACTATACTTGCAGTGTATGGCGGCAGTGGCACTGTATAACATTGTTTTTAAGGAAACCGTTTGGCAGTGGGTTATTTGGCCAACGTATGGCACTATGATGTACGGTGCTTAGAATTAGATATAGTTTGGTATGGTTATTTGTGTACTGTATGACCAGACTGTATAGGGGGGGGGGGCAACAGAAAGTAACGCACAGGGTACAGTGTAATGTATGGCCAGCCTGGGATGTAGTGTCTGTGAGAGATCTGATTGGTCAGAGCACACCGCACAGCTCTGACGTCATCCCAGGAAAGCCCGCCCACTCGGCAAGCTGGTGGGGGTCTTTAATAGAATTCGACAACCAGCCGTCTTCTACAAAGCAAAACCGTTTATTGGATGGGCTGAATATGGATGCAGGTAATTCAGCTGCTGGGAACTAATGGTGTCACTGATCTCCGTAATACTCATGTGGTGCTGCCCGTTTTGAGTTTATACGTTATATTCAGCACTCAGGAATATTCGCTCAGCCCCCCAAATGCTTCCAGTAAGAACTCGCTAGTCTACCGCTGACTCCAGGGGAACATTATCACCCCAATTCATATGCATGTTCTGCCAAACCAAGCATCCATGATGGGGGAAGGATCAGGGGTACTAAAGGGGCACTCGCATAGACGTCAGCAGCTTATTTACGGAGATACAGTTGTGATCATATGGGCAGGGATTTTTTTTAGGACTTTCAGCCTTTGAAGAACACTGCAGCCATCCTCTTGTCAACCTGAATGGCTGATAACAGGGAGTGGAAGATTCCACCGCACAGCAGATGGAGAAGTTATTAGTGCCGCTTTAATTGCTGGTCAATGGCCATTAACTAATGTGGATGGACAAATTATACGGGTTGTATGGGTTCGAAAATCCTTTTCAAATGCCCTATTAGAAAATTATGAGTTGATAGAAGAGGTTCCTCTGTTCTCAGGACCCTCATATATTCGCCAAAGAGAGGCCACATAGACCACCCTGTGATGAGCTCATTGTCAGGGGACCACGCTAACTGAAAGGGAATGTCCAAGGCTGAATGAAACGCTACGGGGTAGATTTACTAAGATTTAGAACGTAAACTTAAACCAGACAGTCACAAGATGCGCCAAATTTCTCACAGTGGTGCACGCTGTGTGACAAGTTTGGCGCATCTTGCTAGACACTTTTCTTTTCCTTACACAACTCTTGGTGACTTAGTTTGTTTGCGCCACGGTGGTTTATTTTAAGCCAATCCCCTTTTCTAGATATTTTTGGAACGGGTCTAGTGAGGCACAAATATCTGTTTTTTTCAGAGTACATTCTTGTAATAAATGTCTAAAACAAAATGCCACATCAGGTGCCAAAAATGTGCCACGTTTAGGCGCAAAATACGACAAAACAGTTGCAGCCACAATAGTGAATATTTTGAGACCAAGCCGGTTATGGGTTCACTTCATTTAGGATTCCTCTATAAGGGCTCATGCACACAAAGGTCATTTTCTTCACTGTGCTGTCCATGTTTTTAACGGATCGCACACTGACCCATTCATTTCTATGGGGCTATGCACATATCCGTTTGTTTTCTTTAGCGGATCAGTCTGCCCGATCCGCAAAACTTGGAGCAAATTCTATTCCTGTCAGATTTTTGCGGATCCGTCTCGCCCATTCTATTCGATGCTCCGTTAAAAAAAAAAAACAGATCGTATACAGATGGCTTATGTGTGCGGATCCGTGTCTTGCAGCCGTATAAAAGGTCACGGGTGTATACATGAGGCCGAAGGGGCTGTAAGTTTATGAGCCGTGGATCGGTGGAGTGACATAGAGAATATTGTTGTTTTGTTGCTCCCATTATTCATTCTCTAGTTCTGGTCAACACATAACAAACTTTCTCCAACTGTTCTCATTATTCGTTCCATGCGGGATGGAAGGAAGAAGAGGATGTGGGTTATTTGATGGTTTTCGGGTCCTCAGCTGGAAACTTCAATAATGGTGGCAATATCTAGATGAAGCTGGAAGTAAACCGCGTGCAACTTGTGACTTACCAGCATGGAGACGCCAGAAAAGAAGATGAGACGATCTAACAAGGAGAAAATGTGGAACTTGTATTTCCACTTAATTATCCAGAACCAAAGATGAACATGGAGGAATTATTATCCGGCGGTGAGTTCATCTATGAGCGATTAACGACGACGTGTACGAAAAAAAAAAAACCTTCTGTCTATACTAAAAGTTATTGTTAAGAGGGTTTTACGTAACTAACGGCTCATTCACACGACCGTTGTTTTCTTCAGTGTCCGTTCCGTTTTTTTTTGGCGGATAACGCACTGAACCATTCATTTCTATGGCGCACGCGCACACAGGGCCACTCGGATCCACGTTTAGCGCATTGCAAAACGTAAACAGTAGTGTGCAGGATGCGTTTTAGCTCAACCATTGTATAATGAAATGTTCTGCAACTTTCTAATATACTTCTTCACCATTTTCAAAATCTCGGCTTGTCAGTGAATGGAAACATTTTCGTTTATATCCAGGAACGGTATAACCCTAAGGGGTTGTTCACACTGCGTTTTTTGGCGCTTTTTTTGCAAATCTCTTTATTGAGAGGAAATAAAAGTATAACAAAGAATGTCAATGCAGAAGACATGAGCTGGTTGGGCAACAAATAGGGCACGCAGGCCTCTGACAGAGACAATGCAAACACATATGGCTTTCAATTATACATAAAAGGCAATAATGAAGTGTTAAATACCAAGAATTATGTACACGGTTCCCAGGGAAATATGCAATACAAGGAGAGGAGCACACAAATTATTATTTAAAGACCTGTTTAGTTAATGAGGTGTAGAAATAATGGAAATGGGGGGGGGGGGTGTTTTAGGATGCCATGTGGTAGGGATCATGTGTAACCCATATCTGACTGGATGAGAGGGCCCTATGTGGGGTCGACAACCATCCTATCTCCTATATGTGCTAGTAGGATTAGAATCTACTGGAGTAACATATCTAGCCTCATATAGTGTAGTAGAGACGGATCCATAACAGAAGTCTATAAGAGTAATAGTAAGTAGGAATGCCACTCCTTATGTAGAGGTAATTGTGCGGGGAGCTAGAGAAGGCAAGAAGGAAATTTGTCTCCTATAAATGAGCCATGGCCTCCAAATATCAGAGTAGTTATCATGTTTACGCATTTCCCAGCTTAGGAGTTCTTCCATCCTACCGATAGTATCAACCTTATCTTTTCGGCTTTAAAGACCTGCCTACTATTCAGACTTCCAGTGGAGTGCTACAAGGAGTTTCGCATCAGTAAGCATATAGGTAAGTAGGGTGTTGCATGTTGGGTGAAAACCAGAAGATGGAAGCCAAAATAGTATGAGCATGGGTGTGAGTGTGACCTTCTTATTTGTAACCTGAAAACAAATGGACTCAACGTCTTTCCAAAATGGTTGGATAAGTGGGCAGAACCACCATAAGTGAGCTATAGTACCTGGTTGTGATCCGCATCTCCAACATTTATCTGAGACATTGGGATATAATTTGTGTAAAAACAACGGGGTTCTGTACCACCTCGACAACGTCTTGAAAGAATTCTCTTGCACTCGAACACAACGAGAGAATCCATGTGAATGTTGCAAAATGTGTTGAATCTCTGATCTGGTAAAAGACACATCCAGCTCCCCCTCCCATGCAGCAATATAGGGGATCTTCTCTGTTGTTTTAGCGAATAGCAAACCAAATTAAAATTTTTTATATAAGTTTCTTTGCAGGGGAAGAAAGCAGTAGATGCGTCTCCAGCCAAGAAGGTTCCACAAGATATGGGAACGTCCGTAGGAATGGTGCACAGTTTTGGCGGAAATTGCTTTCATGGAGGAATGTTATGTCGGTCAGGTCAGAAGGTGAAAGAAGACTCTGTAGTTCAGGAAGTATGTGATCTTTAAAAGTTTTGAAAATTGTTTGTTTGGGCAATTTATTCCAGAATGGGAAGCGGAATGTTCGAATTTGTAAAAACTCGGGAAGTAATCGCAGGGGAGCCGGTGTGGAGATTGATCTAGTGGGAATGAGCTGCGTCAAGTAATCTTGGAAGACCGAGATGGTGCCTCTGATGGTGGGGCTAGCTCTAGTGGCTTGAGTGGGCTTGATCTTGGAGGACCAAAGGCACGCTATATCGGTCGGGTCTAATAATGCTCGTTCTGCAATTACATATGGTAGGGGTTCTGAAGAAGTAGGGGGTCTGGAAGTCCGATACCACCTGACGTGGGCTTGAGGGTAAGTAGTTTGTATGCTAATCTAGGTGACCTCCCTTTCCAGAGAAATTTTGAGAAGATGCGCCTGATAATATCGAAGTAGGATCTAGGTAGAAAAATAGGCACCGTTTGTAATATATAGAGGAACTGGGGAAGAATATATGATTTTAAGTCATTTTTTCTTCCTACCCACGACACAAAGGGAACATTGAAAGAATCCAACTGAGATTTCAGTTTGCCAATGAAGGCAAGAAAATTTGCCGAAAATAGTTTAGATAAATCCTTTGTTAAGTAAATGCCTAGATATTTAATTTGGTTTGCAGGCCATTGAAAGGGAGATAATTTCTTAAGTTCCTCAACTTCACTTATAGGAGCTGAAATATTCAGCACCTCAGATTTGGCGTAATTAATTTTAAAATTGGAGCACTGTCCCATTTATTCAAAGATCCGCAAAATATGGGGGAAAGCTTGTGTGGGGTTTGAGATGATTAGCAAGAGGTCATCCGCGAAAGCAGCTGTTTTATGATTAAAGGAACCCAATTGCAGACCCTCAAAGCGTTTCCATTATTAAAATAGTCCGAGTCGGGGAGAGTGGGCATTATTGGCGTTTACCATTTTGTGATCTGAAACGCGTGGGAGAGCGTACCATTAAGTCTCTACCGAGCTGTGGGGGACGAGTAAAGCGTGAAAACCGCATTGACAAAGAGGAGGGGGAAGCCAAATCTAGTAAGAGTAGCATGAATATACGAGCACTTAACCCTGTCGAATGCCTTGTCGGCGTCAGTTCCCATTAATACCAGAGGGAGATTCTTAGAGGAGGCATGATGAATCAGGTCTAGAAGTCTGGTCGCGTTATGTTTCCCTTCTCTTGAAGGGACAAAGCCCATCTGTTCTGGGAGATTAATTTGGAAAGTAGTGGTTTGACTCTTATTTGCCATTATTTTTGCCCACCATTTCACATCAACATTAAGGAGAGATATTGGTCGATAATTCCCGCATGATTCATAATTCACACTTGTATAATCCGTTACACTGATCCGTTAAAAATCCCATTAAAATCAATGAGATATTTAATTGCACCGTTAGCGTCCGTTATGTTAGTCATCCGTTAGTGTCGTTTATGTTGGTCATCCGACTTGAGTGCAGAGTTCAGGACTTCATTCAAAAAAACGGATGTGTAAGGCATTAGGGTTATTTTTATTATTGGTGTCAATGTAAAACGCATACAAACTGATTGTGTCATCCATTTCCAGTCCGTCTGTCCGTTTTTTATGGCCGTTAAACAAAAACAACAAAAAAACCTGATATGGATTTAATGTCAGATTTATTTTTTGTCCCAACCCGCTAAAAACACCAGTGCCCAAATAGATAGTCCCTGTAGAGTGCCACAGTGCACACTATAGATAATGCCCACACAGGGCCAGTGCCCAAATAGTACCACAGTGCCCACAGACAGTGCCAGAGCCCACATAGTGCCAGTGTCCCCTGTAGATAATGCCAATGTAGATAGCGCAACCCCCCCCTGTAGATTGCACCTCCCCTTGTAGATAACACCCCCCCACTGCAGATCGCAACCCCCCCCCCCCCCACTGTAGATAGCGCCATTGTAGCTCCCTGTAGAAGGATTCCGCTCCTAGGCTGAGCCCCTGATGTGTATGTCTATATATGGACAGTGACGTCAGGGGCTTTCTCTAAGAGCGGAATCGGCAACACTCTGGCCGGGGATTCCGCTCCAGGAGTAAGTTCTGATGTCCCTGTCCATATATAGATCGTGACGCCGGGGGCAGTCTGCAGCACTTTTGCACCCGTGAAAAAAAAAATGGAAAACTAGCGAACGGAGGTAAACTAAATGCATATGATACAAAAGAATTACCATTGAAATAAATGGTAGTTCTAACACAAGCGATGTTTTCCGTTTTGGACTCTCATTCATCTCTTCCTCTGATGGAAAATAGCTAAACGGAGCTTAACGCTAGTGTGAACTTTTTTTGTCCAAACCCCCTGAAAACACCACCGTGCCCCTGTAGATAGCGTCGTAGTGCCCACTGTACATAGCTTAGAACCCCACTAGGACCTGATGAAGGCTACGGTTCGGAGATGAAACGCGTTGTCCATTATTTCACAATAAATACCGCTCTCTTTACCTAGAAGTCAGCTTGTAATGTTTAGCAGCGCTACAATCGCCCTATTTTTTTTTTCTTCCTATTGTTTGTAGATCGTGTCAGAGTGCCCACGGTAGATAGCGCCGCACGACACCCTCCTATGTAGGTTGTAGGTAGTGCCGCTTGACACACCCCTCTCCATTGGGGCTCCCTCTAGGAGCGGAATCCCCGGCCAGAGTGTTGCCAACACTCTGGCCGGGTATTCCGGAAGTGACGTCAAGGTCTTCCCCGGGCCCCGCACTTAAAATAGCACTGTGCCCTGGGAGTCCTCTTGGCCATAAACAGTTAATGGCCGTCACAAGGATTGATTCCTGAAAAACGGACGTTAAAAGCTGACCCTTTGTGTTCTATGGGTGCCGTGAAAACGGCCAAAAATAGGATATGTCCTATTTATTTGACAGCCAGTGTTCACGGGCCGTTAAAAAAAGAGCCCGTGTGAATACAGCCATAGAACTACATTTTTCTGAAAATGGTCACATGGCTGTTTTTCACTGTCGTGTGAATGTAGCCTTATTCTGATCTAAAAACGGATCAGAGTAACCGATTATACAACGCAAGTGTGAATTTAGCCTTAGCTGACAGAGGATTGTAGAGTTGATACAATTGTAGCAGACTTTAAGAGGTGAGAAGTATTAGGTCTGTATGAGTTTTTAGAATGTAGATGGAAACAAGTACAGTAAAATTCCTTTAATCCGGCAACAATAGGTGTTGGATAATTTAATATTTTGCATCATTGTACAGCTACAGATTCGTATAAAAAAAAAAACACTCACCTGCAACATAAAATGTTATCACAACCTGCTGACGTAACTTTGCATTTTAATCAGATTATCCCGGTTTAATGTTGAGTTTCAGGTGAAATTCCGCATTATATTACAGTTCTTGAAACAAGTGCCAGATGATCAGACTTTTTGGATTGTTGAATTCTGGATTAAAGGATTTTTGTAGTTCTTTATAATCATATCTGTACAATAGTCTAGAAGTGTCACACGGCAGTGAAAAACATCCGTCACACAGCCGTTTTCAGAGAAAATAAGTTGTTTAACAGCCTATGAATATCAGCTGTCAAAAAATTGGACATCCTATTTTTGGCCGTTTTCACGGCCCGACTGCTCCCATAGAACCCAATGGATCAGTTTTTTTAACGTTCGTTTTCAGGAATAAGTCCTTGTAACTCCTGGTAAAAACTGATGCTGGCCTAGGACTCCCCGTACACAGCGCTACTTTGAGCGCCTAGCCCGGGGAAGCCCTTGACATTACTGTCCATATATGAACATTGATGTCGGGCTTTCATCTATGGAGTCCCCAACCGGAGCATCGCACGATCTCTGTCCGGGGACTTCTGTCTTGGGAAAGCCCTTGACGTCACTGTCCATGTTTTTTTTTTTTTTAACGGCCATGGAAATCGGATGACAAACGGACAGACTGTAAATGGATGAAAACTTGGAGGCAGAGTGATGCAAAATGGCCATGAAAAACCATTGATCCGTTTTTAATGGCCATTTTTTTTCACTGTCGTGTGAATGTAGCCTCAGTGATTGAAAACGTTACAGGTTTGGTCTACATTGGGTTTCCTTAGTTTTTAAAATATGCAATTTTTTTCTTCTATTCTATGTTGTAAACTCCAGTGGTGGGAAATATTGCCCCCTCGGTCAAATAAAAAAAAATGCAAGGGATAAATGCTACTTAAATGCATTGTGTTACGTATCATGACTACAGCTGATGGTAGGGGGCCTAGGACTATTATGGCCCAGGACTGCTCTCAGTCCACCCCTGTGTGCATGGGTCTTATCTAGTTACATCATTTATGGTATCTTGACAATGGCAAGAATTAAAAACTTGTAACATTTAATTAAGTTTTTTGTTTACTCGTCCTGTTTTAGGTTATTTTTGTAATGTGATCTGTAAAAACATCCCTAGAGAATGCACCACCCACGGTAAGTAGTTCCTTCCATATTGGCTAACATTATCTGGGCTGTAAAAGAAAAAAAAATGTCAAAAAGTTTTCTCCTTAGTCCCATAATGGTTTGGCCGGTTTTTAAATAATAGATTGACTATATAAACATAAGTACGGTGCATATATTCAGGCACAGCAATCTGTCCAATCCCGGCCCTTGCATTGATCACATGGGACGTTATCTAGTACGAGTTTATAAACAGTCCATGGAAATGTACATTGGCATAGACGATTGATATTGACCATAGTACGGCATTGGCCGGCTTCCGTAGCGTCATCAGGAGTGTGTCATGTCTTGTATTAAGGCTGATAGAGGTTTCCATGTGTTTCCACAATTCTGTCCCGGAAGCTTTAGTCCATTTTATTATTAGCCTTGGATAGCCGCAGGGATCTTGGTAGGATATTCCGGTGGATTTGGAAAGTTTGTTTTGCAAAGTTATCATAAACCCAGAGAGGGAAATAGCGGAATAAACAAGGGATGAGATAAGCACACCGGCCCGGCGTGTAGGAGAAGTAGGGATCTCGAGCCAGAAGAGCGTGGCAAACATCCTCCAGGACAGGGGTCAGGTCTGAGGAGGTCACTGTAGACATTGTATGATGAAGGCCCTTCAAACTGGCCAGATATTCCTCTCCGTAATCTTCTTTCACGTCTGGCATGATGTTATCTAGAATGTTCTGGTCTTGACTTGACCAGTGTTCTTGAGAACCAAAAATATCTGTAAGAAGAAGACACGTCTTGTTTAAGGAGCCGGTATAATTTTTTTTAGTAGCCTGCCCTATAAATTCAAGCAGCAGTGGTGTACATGGAAGAAGGAGACCGCCATTATGGTTCCAGGTTTCTCAACGCAAGAAAGAAGTGTCTGGAGTCTGGTTACCCCTTAAAACTTATTCAAGACCCTTGGGCCAACCCCCCATCATTGGCTGACAATGCAGTTCCTTGGAAGATAAAAGACCTGCACAAATTCTTGCTACCCAAAAGTAATGGGACCAACTAGCACTGGGCCCCCTCTTAAATGACCCCCATAGCAGCCGCGTGGCCGGACCAAGCAACTTTTCATGTTAATCTGCTCCAGATGGTATAAAGAATCTAAACATGCAGTGATTGTATCCTGAGGAGTCTGCCTCAATGTTATGTCTGTAGGGGCAGCCAGCGCCTTACCCAAAATATAGCAGCCTGATTGGATCATGTCTGACTGATATTATTTACCATAAGATAAGCAGCGACACTTGTGTGGCAGCCACTCATCTCCATATATCACATGCATCAAACAGTGGTCACCCAGAGAGGAAGACGAGTAGTTGCTGAGCAACCTAAAGGAACACACCCTGCTGAGTACACTACAGGGGGCAGCAGAGGCATGGGCATACATTCACATAGATACCTACTTGTTTTGAAACCGCTCGGGTGGATGGCGGCCACTTTCACACCCCACTTGAAGAGATCTTGGCGCATCACTGCAGAAAACATGGACAGAGCCGCCTTAGACGCCGCGTAAGCGGCAAACCCAGGAATAGGCGCGTGTCCTGAAGAAGAAGTAAAGACACTGAAGAGAATGCAGCCGACTACGACACACCAGCGAGACCCCGATACATCCTGAGAATTCTCCAGTGGTCGGGTCATGTTGGGAGTTATGTTCTATGTATAAAGTGTAATAGAATTGTATTATGGTCAGGTCATGTTGGGGGTTGTAGTGTTCTGGGTGTAGAGTATTATAGAATTGTATTACGGTCATGTTTAGTGGTCGGGTCATGTTGGGGGTTGTAGTGTTATCGTATAAAGTATAATATAATTGTATTATAGTCATGTTGTAGTGTTGTGTATAATAAAATTGTATTGTGGTCAGGTTCAGGTTGGGGGTTGTAGTGTCTGGGTATAGAGTATACTAGAATTGTATTATGGTCATGTTGGGGGTTCTAGTGTCTGGGTATAGATTATTTTAGGAATGTATTATGTCATGATGGGGGTTGTAGTGTTCTATGTATAGAAGTTGTAGTCACGTTGTGTAATGTTAACCGTAAACATATGAATTGGGATCTAAATCCGATCTCTTTACAACAAACTGTTCCAGGAGACCTGCAGAACATCGACACAGCGGCAGCGCGGGGCAATGAGTTCTACAGATGTTTGGGGAATTCACATCTAATAACTGAACACGTAGAGACTGTCCAAACCAATGCAATGATCAAACCTTGTTCAGCACCCCCTCCCCCGCTCTCTACAGTCGTCTTGAACATATGCATGATGGTTTTCCATGACCCTGTATATAGTGCTGTATATAGTGCTGTATACACCACCGCCCAGCTCTGGTCTTGCTGGGGGACTCCGCCTGGCTAAATACTTTAAGGCTCTTTCTATTTTGCAAAGAAAACTTAATCCCAATTGAAATGAATAGTTTATTGGAGGTCACAGTGACCGCAGATGTCGTCGTCTCGCAGCATTGGTTGTGCGTGGAGTCAGAGGATATCACCACGTACAGTTCATTGTGCAGAAAAAGCTTTTCATCTGATAACAAGCCAGAACTTGCATGCCCGGTGTTACTCTAAGGTGAGACGTGATCAGTAACCTGCTCCGACACATCGTCTAATTCCACAAGATGAAGTCGTTCCGTGTTCATGAATCGAAACATGCTGCATCTTATAATACTGATTCAAGGAGTCTGCTGCAATGTCTACGGGGTCTGCCAGTGCCTTACCCAAAATAGAGCAGGATGGTTGGGTCATTCCTGACTGATATCATTTATATAAGATAAGCAGCGCCATATGTCTGGCAGCCCCTTATCTCCCCTGTCTCCATATATTACATGCATGTTTCCAATTGCTTACCATTCCTTTCAATAGGTATCCTTGAAGCGTTGCCAAATATATAGCATATCTACGGCCCGCTTTAGTCTCTCCTCCGCCTATATATAAAATTCCTTTACATGAGAAGAAACCTAAGAACTCTTGAAGGCGTCTGCTGCAACGCAACGTCTATGGGGGCATCCAGTGCCCAAAATAGTGCAGACTGATGGATCATTCCTGACTGATATTATTTCCCATAAGATAAGCAGCGCCACCTGTGTTTCGACCTCTTATCCCCATTCTTGGGCAGAGAGCGCACTCAACTGTTTCCAACACTACAATTCAAACTGAGTTTTGATCCATGACATCAGAACATCAATTATTGGACAGTAACATTTATATTACCTATTAGTTATGAAAGTGAATATGGTTGTCAAAGCCCCGCCCATTACTAGAGCATCACTAAGCAGCAATGTAACTGGTCACCAGTGAATCCTGTATGTATGGAAGTCAATTTGTAAAGACAACTCACCTCAACTGTTACCCCGTATCTCGTGGCGTCAGCGTCCTTGTCAAGGAGGGTGCCCGGAAGGACTTGGCAAACTCAAGTCATGGCGATATGGTACAGGTCAAAAGGTGAAATCCAGGACAACCTCATAAAAACCTGAATCTTTATTCCATTGAGTTTTTAAAGCTTAAATCGGTAATCCATGTAACGCTTATGTGTTTCGAGACGCTCGCTGTCAGTCATTGCTTGGCTACATGGGTGTAAGAACCCACCAATCCTGGTAATCGGACGTGGTCATGTGTCATTAATTACAAGATATAAAATACGGTACAGTGAAATTTGAAGTGAAGGAACAAAAATAAAGCAAAAACAATGGACTTCCGACCGAGCTTTTTGTACTCAATGAAATAAATATTAATCTTTTTATATGAGGTTGTGCTGGATTTCACCTTTTGTTCCGGACCATATTGAATTCTGTCTCTGACATCAGCCCGCCATTGCATTAAATCTTCCCCGTCCCACCACTGTCCTCCCCTAGTACTTTCCGATCCCTCCCTCTCTTACCTCCTAAGCTCCTCCCTCCTAAGCTCCTCCCATGAGGAGACATATATATGGTACAATAAGGAGCATAAGAGGACAGTGAACACTTACACAAAATACATTTTGAATGATTTATAATGTAAGGGCGTTAGAGTGGTTCCTTCTTTGCTATATAAAAAAAAAATATGTTTTCGAACTGTGGCTAGAGTTCCCTTAAGTTAAAGGGGCTGTCTGGTTCAGGAAAAATGGATATAGAGTTTTTGGACTTTCCAAAGGCATTTGACACTGTCCCTCATAGACGTCTAATGAGTAAATTAAGGACTATAGGTTTAGAAAGTATAATTTGTAATTGGATTGAGAATTGGTTCAAGGACCGTATCCAGAGTTGTGGTCAATGATTCCTTCTCTGAATGGTCCCCGGTAATAAGTGGTGTACCCCAGAGTTCAGTGCTGGGACCACTATTATTCAACTTATTTATTAATGATATAGAGGATGGGATTAATAGCACTATTTCTATTTTTGCAGATGACACCAAGCTATGTAATATAGTTCAGTCTATGGAAGATGTTCGTGAATTGCAAGCAGATTTAAACAAACTAAGTGTTTGGGCGTCCACTTGGCAGATGAAGTTTAATGTAGATAAATGTAAAGTTATGCATCTGGGTACCAACAACCTGCATGCATCATATGTCCTAGGGGGAGCTACACTGGCGGATTCACTTGTTGAGAAGGATCTGGGTGTACTTGTAAATCATAAACTAAATAACAGCATGCAGTGTCAATCAGCTGCTACAAAGGCCAGCAGGATATTGTCGTGTATTAACAGAGGCATGGACTCGCGGGACAGGGATGTAATATTACCACTTTACAAAGCATTAGTGAGGCCTCATCTAGAATATGCAGTTCAGTTCTGGGCTCCAGTTCATAGAAAGGAGGAAAAAATACAAAGAAGAGCAACGAAGCTAATAAGGGGCATGGAGAATCTAAGTTATGAGGAAAGATTAAAAGAACTAAACCTATTTAGCCTTGAAAAAAGACGACTAAGGGGGGACATGATTAACTTATATAAATATATGAATGGTCCATACAAAAAATATGGTGAAATCCTGTTCCATGTAAAACCCCCTCAAAAAACAAGGGGGCGCTCCCTCTGTCTGGAGAAAAAAAGGTTCAAGCTTCAGGGGCGACAAGGCTTCTTTACTGTGAAAACGATGAATCTATGGAATAGCCTACCGCAGGAGCCGTCGCAGCAGGGACAGGAGATGGCTTTAAAAAAGAGTTAGATAATTTCCTAGAACAAAAAAATATTAGCTCCTATGAGTAGAAATTTTTTCCCTTTCCCTTCCCTTGGTTGAACTTGATGGACATGTGTCTTTTTTCAACCGTACTAACTATGTAATATAAAAACTCTTGTAGGACCCTCCATCAATTAGTCAGAGCAGAGAGCAACTACAAAGAGCATTTCTGTCCCTGGAGGACCTGGCGTGTCCATACATTACACAGACACCCTATTGGATCCAATGTAATATCTAATTGTGCTTGTGGTGGCGCTGCAGGGGAATTAAACAGTTGCTGCTACTAGCTTCCCCTTTATATCACAGCTGATCACTAGGGGACCCAGCAGCAGGAAACCCTGTAAATATATATAAAAAAATTCTATAAAACCAGCCCCGAGATCCTTCTAACAAAAAGAGCTTGTCCTCCGCAGACTTCCCCCTCATAGTATTAAATGATGATCTAGAAAATAGCAATGGGGAACCGAGACCATCACATTAAAGTTTCAGGAGTTCAGCGCCAATATGAGGAATCGTGCTGCCGCCTGCCCAGTGCCCGGATTTGTCCCTCCTCATGTAAACGAGAGATTATGTATGTGCAATTACAATCACAAACTAATTAAATAATCAAAGAGCCAATTACGGAGCTGTGACAAGCCGGTTCCGACAAACTAACGAGCTCATTAATTAATAGCCAGAATCGGAGACATGGCTTTAGAGATTTGATTGATTCTCCCGCTAATATTTTTGTACGTAACTGACAGTATGATTGTACGTCTGCAGTGTAGGGTCTAGACCAGGGCCGCAGGTGCACGGGGCACCATACTATGGCTGCTGCCTATCACTTCCCTCCCTCGCCATCCCAATTAATACCGCCAGGAATTCCTCTCAAGTGCTCAGTTATGCTACACACATCCTACACATGGGTAAAGTGCACAGGCAGATGTTTCAAAGGTCCTTTAACACAAGCCGATATGGCACAGAAAAACGAGCGCCGATCGACGAGATAGATCGTCGATCGGCGCTTGTTTGCTCCTTTCACAAGAAGCAATGATTGGTTATGTATGGGGACGAGCGATCATTACATTGGAATGTTCATCCCCAAAACTTGTTATCCTGTTGGTTGGACATGATGGCCTGTTTATGCAGCCAGTAAAATGGTCGCTAGTCGGCAGCTCATCTCCCTGTGTAAAAGAGCCGATTAACGTGCGTTTGCTCAGTCAGCGGCTGATCGTTACCCTGTTTGACCGGAACGAGCGTTCGTATGAACACTCATTTGCCTAATTATTGGCCTGTGCAAAAGGTCCTTAAAGTAGTTGTCTAGACCTAAGAAATTGACGGCCTATCCTCAGGATATGCTATCAATATCTGATTGGTCGGGGGCCCAACTCCAGACACCCCCGCCGATCAGCTGTTTTGAAGGGGCTGCAGTGCTCGTATGAGCGCTGCTTCCCCTGGATTTCCTTTACTGCTCACCGTGAATCGCTGACACTCTTGTAGCAGCAGTTTCCAGTATTATTTCCTTCTCGCATTAAAGTGAATTGGAAAAGGCTGTAATACTGTGAACCGCTGCTAAAAGTGTGAGCAGTAAAGGAAATGAAGGGGATGCAGTGCTCGTAAGAGCGCCACGGCCCCTTCAAAACAGCCGATAGTGAGTGGGACCCCGACCAAGGATTGGCTATAAATTTTTTAGGACTAGACAACCCCTTTTAAGTCAGTGCATGTGTCAAGACAGATATAGATATGAAATAGGTAGTATTATAAGAGTGAGAAAAACTGTTACCCTTCGGTACCTCGCAATATGATCGCAGGGCGCCGTGGGGTTGATATGGCAGCCGGAGGGACCTAAGAAGGGCCCCCAGGCCTGCCATAGCTGTAAGCCTATTAGGGCATGCCCACACGTGGCGGATTTCCTCCGCAACTGTCCGCATCAATGCTGCGCAGAATCTGCGTTGCAGATTCTGCGGCGGATCTGCCCAAAATGTGCAGTAAATTGATGCGGACTAGCTGCTGCGGACTACGGTAAAAGTGCTTCCCTTCTCTTTATCAGTGCAGGATAGAGAGAAGGGACAGCACTTTCCCTTGTGAAAGTAAACGAATTTCATACTTACCGGCCGTTGTCTTGGTGACGCGTCCCTCTTTCGGCATCCAGCCCGACCTCCCTGGATGACGCGGCAGTCCATGTGACCGCTGCAGCCTGTTATTGGCCTTTGATTGGCTGCAGCCGTCACTTAGACTGAAACGTCATCCTGGGAAGCCGGACTGTAGACAGACGCAGGGAGTTCTCGGTAAGTATGAACTTCTATTTTTTTGACAGGTTGCTGTATATTGGGATCGGTAGTCACTGTCCAGGGTGCAGAAACAGTTACTGCCGATCGCTTAACTCTTTCAGCATCCTGGACAGTGACTATTTACTGACGTCTCCTAGCAACGCTCCCGTAATTACGGGAGCCCCATTGACTTCCTCAGTCTGGCTGTAGACCTAGAAATACATAGGTCCAGCCAGAATGAAGAAATGTCATGTCAAAAAAGCAAGACGCATCCGCAGCACACATAACATGTGCATGACAGCTGCGGACTTCATTGCGGAATTTAGAATCTCCATTGAAGTCAATGGAGAAATTCCGCCATGAGTCCGCAACCAGTCCGCCACAACTCCGCAACAGCCATTGCATGCTGCGGACACCAAATTCCGCTCCGCAGCCTATGCTCCGCAGCGGAATTTTCCGCATCGTCTAAACGAACCCTACTGAATAGAAGTGGAAGTCAATGGAGAAACGGCTCCGCTGCGGACACTCCGCAGCGGAATTCAAGAGCAATTCCGCCACGTGTGGCTTTGCCCTTAGACCGTGATAAAGGCAAAGACCAATAGATCGCCGATCGGTTTGTACTGACAAATAATAACGTTTCGGTATCCGGAGTATACCAGAACATTATAGAAGCGATCAAGTGATCGCATTCTGAAGTCCCCTAGCGGGACAAAAAAAAGAGATGAAATGAAATGTAATAAAGTTAATGATTTGCCCCACAAAAAAACAAGCCCACGTATGACTAAGGCTATATTCACACGAGCATGACAGATTTATGAACGTAAAAAACGTGCGTAAATCTGTGTGCGTTGTGTTTTGCATCAGTGTGCTGTGCTCTTTCATGCACTTGCAAGCACTTTTTTTTTTTCAATGCAATTGATGCGTAAAACACGGACAGCACACGTGAAAAACAACACGTGTGAATAGCCCGATTTGAAATCAATGGGTCCGTGTGCGGTGCGTGGTTTCAACAGATAGCACACGGACGAGATTCACGCACATGTGAATGAACCCTAAATCAATGGGAAAATAAAAACTGTATGACTCGTGCTTTTATGGTGTAAAAGATCCTAAAACATAAACGATACATATTATCGACCCAAAGATAACATGTTATTTATACCACACAGGGAGCGCCGCAACGTTTATAACGCAAAATAACAGTGTTGATATTGCTGTTTGTTTTTTTTTTATCCCTCCCACAAAGAGTTAGGGCCTGTTCACATCACCGTTCGCTTTCCGTTCCGGGGTTCCGTCGGAGGTTTCCGTTGGGTGAACCCCGCAACGGAAAGTGAAACTACAGCTTCCGTTTCAGTCACCATTGATATCAATGGTAACGGAAACATCGCTAACAGTCTTCGTTCACATCTGCGTCAGGGTTCCGTTCTGAGCATCCCGTCAGAACGGAACCCTGACCATTGATTTCAAAGGTGACGGATCCAGTGCAAATGGTTTCTGTTGGTCCTAGCTGTGCAAGGGTTCCGTTGTTTTGACGGGATGACCGGATACGTCTCCATTGAAATCAATGGTGATGCAAACGGAAACCTATGGTTTCCGTTTGTTTCAGTCAAGGTTCCGACCTGACGGGAAGCTCAGACGGAACGCCAGAACGGAGCCCTGATGCAGATGTGAACGAAGCCTAAGGCAGTAAGTTATATGTACCCCATAATAGTGCCATGGAAAACTACTACTTATAACACAATAAAACAAGCAATAGCATATACACGGATGCTGAGATCCACGGATGCTGGGGGTTATTTACAGGGTTGAGGGGCTAATATACAGGAATGATGGGGGTCCCTGTATATAACCTGCATCATATATATATATATATATATATATATATATATATATATATATATATATATATATATATACACACACACACACACACACACACACACACACTTCAGCCCTGTATATAACCTCCATCATCCTTGTATACAGGGTTGGTGGGGGTTTTATATAAGAAGGGATGAAGGGGTAATATACACAGATGATGGAGGTTACCAGCCATCATCCGTGTATATACTATTGTGGTGGGCACTGTCAGTTCACTGTCGCACGCGGGGATTGGGGCTAAACAAGGTAAATGGGGCGGGTATTGAGGCAAAAATAAAGAGTAAATAGGGCGGGTATTGAGGACACTGTGGACCAATCGGATGCCTGAAACACATGTATATGGCAGAACTCCAGCGCAATCTGAGAATATGTTGCTGGCTTCCAATAAACCAGGGGGAAACGTAGTATTACATGTTGCCATTGAACTGACCCAGTCACCCAGAGTCGGAGTCCTGCTTGTTTGCTGTATTTGTCCCGACTAACATGGATATTATTTAAAAACAAATATAGTAAAAAAAAATAAAAAAAATACTCACAGCAGTGTGAACAGTCCTTACCTCTTCAACACAGGGGAACGTGGGAGAAAAAAAGTGTGAAATGTCTCATTATTCAATTACCCACTTACCCGCCATACTGGATATGGTCACGAGTCTTCCCTTGGCTTTCCTTAGTAAGGGCATAAACACCTTAGTGACTTGAACAACTCCAATGAAATTCACGTCCATACATTGCTGGTAGATGCTTATAGGCAACAATTCTCCATCTGCCACGTAGCCAAGAACCCCGGCGTTGTGCACCATACCCCAAAGACCTAGACCAACGGACACAAAAAGGAACGTGATCATAATACTCATGTTAAGGAGGTATCTCAGATCTATACGGTCATCATATGCACCAATGTGCCACAAAGGTGGCACCATCTACAGCTATGGTCAATGTCCAAACTTCTCCAGAACATTTGGTTTCCATAAATGATGGATGCAACGTAGGGAAGGATTAAGAGTAAAGTAAGTGGCCGGAGCTGCCTTCTGGTCACATTTTCGGGCATGACCAATAAAGACCTTATTTTATAGGGATAACTGATCACCAGAATTCTGTGCTTCTTTGTCCAGGCCAGCCCGGGATGACGTTTCATCCCATGTGACCGCTGCAGCCAATGGCTACGTAAGTATCAAACTTCTTACGTCCAGTTTTTCATAGCAGACATTGCGGCCAAAGAACCGCAACACAATTTGGTGCAGTTTTTTGGCCAGAATTCCCTGCAGCCGCCAGGGCGGATACGGGATATACTTTTACGCAGCGTATCTGCCCTGTGTGAACATAGCCTAATGGTACTGATATCACAACCCGGAGACACCATAAAGGAGAACTCTAGTGAAAATGATAAATGGTCTATCTAAATATCTGCACATTATGTGTTCCAGCATTTACTATTACAGTAGGTAGTGATGACCCACGCCGGCACAGATGTCCAACCAACCTCTGTTTTTCCAGATTTCCTTTAGAAAGTCGCACAATCATGTGACACCTAAGCGCCATTCAAGGCAAACTCAATGGTTGTTGCAAATGATGCATCATCTTCATACATTTATCATGAGTTTATGTCAGAAAGCAACAACACAAAGTAAAGAAAATCCATTGACTACAGTAATAAACCACTCAGGGCTTTGTAAATATGTTCTGATCTTTTCTTATTCCCATTAAAATAAACGACTAGGACCGAGGTCCAGGAAATTCTGGCATTAGTATTCACTGCGTGACCCGCTGGTCTCTATAGACCGTGGAATACTGTGTGATGTTTCTGGCTAGGCTTTGGTCTCCTAGGGTTGGCACTGCTTAATTCAATGGAAGGTTTTCAACATTGAAATATATTCACAGTCAGGATAGAGTCCGTCCATTGTGCGGTTGTATAAAGAGTATATTTGCATTCAGGGACAACGTATGCACAACCTTTATCTCACAAGGTACATATCTCCATATAATTCCTGCATTATAGGCTCTACTTAGAAGATATCTGCTGCCATAGTCTGCTGTGGATAGACCAACGCGCCCCAAAGAGTCAAACGCTGCCCTCGGGGCTCTCTACATGTGGCTTTTTAGCCTTCGGCAGTGGCAGGGAACATCCAAGGCAACTGGTCTCCTAGAGATAAGACATGGACTCTCTCGATGAACTGGTATTGCTGGGGTAATCACGAGGGTCACTGCACAGATCATTGTACCCATTGAACCCAATTGGTCTCCATTGATTTGATTGGGTTATGAAGAAATATTTAAAGCCTATGTAAACCATTGAAGTCATGAACTTCAATGTGATCGATCACAGGTGGCTCCTGTGTGTCAGAGACACTAAGGACCGGCTGTCACCGAAGCCGTCAGTTCCGCTGACCTGACTGATTAAAAAAAAAAGTCTTCAAAAGGTTTATATAGCCTTTAAACTTGCCGAGTAAAAAAAAAACAAAAAACGTCGGCCGAACCTGCCAATATCGATGTGATCAGCCAGTGATCTTGTGTATGGGGGGGGGGGGGCCTGCCGACTGTTCCCGAAACTCCAGATGTCGAGGGAAAGTGGGATAGAGCATGCTGGATTTCAAAAAGCCTGATCCTATGTTCCCACTGGGGATACGCTGCTGCCAGCAGCATCTGGGAGCTGCTTAATCCCCTCTCCGTATTGAAATAAACATGCGCGCTTGGCCAAACATGCATTTATAAAGAGGACCGGTCACTAGGTCATATAAGCTGAACAGGTTAGCTGACCTGAATAGCGCTGTCTCCCTGATTCCAGCGCTGTTTTTCTTTTTTCTGGACCGCCCCCCATTCCAGAGATATGGCCCAGTGTTATGTTGGCTCCCTATATGCTAATTTGCTGTAGCTAGCCAATGGGGTGGAGTTAGCTTCACTGACTCTGATGCTGGCCAATCAGTGCGAGGCAGCTTGAGGGAGCCAACACAGCAATGGGCCATATCTCTGAAATGGGGGAGGGGGGGGGGGGGTCGAGGAAAAAAAGAATACACCGCTGGAATCCGGGAGACAGCGCTATTCAGGTCAGCTAACCCGGTCAACTTATATGGCCCAGTGACAGGTCCCCCTTAAGGTGGAGTTGGCAGAAATAGATGTTGGCAATCAGATATGTCATGTGTTTGGCTGGCTTCACATTCTACTCAAGCTAATATAAGGGAAGGAATCAAGAGGTATTGGTATTCGTCCTGGCGATAACATTGCTATGATCATGGCATGGTGAGTTGGTCTTCTATAAACCTATTGTATTTTAATGTTGGCCTTTTAGATGGATTGGGTGCCAGGTCATAGCTGATGCCTGTTGATGTCTCATTAGAAAGAGAATGTGATGAATCACTCTCTAATATCCAGTGTAAATAGGTCCACATTACAACACATTGTTTTCCAGATTTTGTCCATCATGATCTATAGAGTTGTTTGTATCCATGAATGATGACATCACCACAGAAGCTGTCAAGTTGGCACCAGTTATATCTTTGTGGTTTGATGTCACAACCAATACTATACACCATGATATATAAACTTACATTGAAAATTACAGGAAAGGACTGGATTATAAAAACATGGTCATATTATGACCTCATTAACACATAGAAATTACCTAAACCACACAGTCTGAGGGATTATACATCCAGATCCCATCAAATATGGCCAACTCCTTGAGAAACCAACATGAATAACTAGGTCATAGCCCAGGATCTAAGATATGCCATTGTTATAATTATGGTGCCAAGTTTTACACTGGACAATTATCGGACAAACGATCGTTCATATAAACAGTAAATATAAATAATGTTCATATAAAAATGATCGTTCATCATGTAAACAGGGCAGCGATCAGATGAACGTGCAAGCACTCGATCATCTGCTGATCGGATCGTTTCAAAAAAAGTGAAATATTATCGTTGACGGCAGCACATCTCTGTGTAAACAGGGGGACGCGCTGCCGACAGGATGATAATGTATGGGGACGAGCGATCGGAATAACGACCGCTCATCCCCATCCATAGCTCTGTGCGACAGGAGCAAACGAGCGCCGATCAACGTCTCGTTGATCGGCGCTCGCTGCACCGGCCAAAATCGGCCGGTGTAATAGGGGCTTGAGTCTTGGTATGTCTTGCGTTATGTACCTGCGTCTTGCACCTGACTTTTGACTTCATTGTAGGCAGTCTTTATCTGTCTGGGGTTTGTGACATCAAGTTGGATCAAAGAAAGCCTCGGAGAACAAACCCTCTGAAGTTCTTCGGCACCTTGCCCTTTCTTATCCAGAACACCAGCATAAACAAGAACACCCAGTCCATCCAAGTACTTAGCTAGCGCATGTCCAAGTCCTGAATCACACCCTAATAGAAGGAAAGAAAAATGAGAACATTTTGCATAACCCATCCAACACAAACGCCTCTCTCTCTCCACATCAGCCAGGAACAACGTTTGTTGACAAAACTCTACAGAAGCTTCAAGTGCCTGGAGACTTCCACATCAGTAACCTCATAGCCCCGGGCTTGGTAAATTGGAGGAGACATTGTTATTTTCCTTCAGTGCTAATCCTTTAATTTGACAAAATACCAAACACCTTCTGACAGCTTGCGGTTCAATTTCACATTCCGAAGAAGGGAATTGTATCTGCATGTCTGAAGACTGCACAGGAGGAAGTCGAGGAGAAACTTTAATCTGTCTTATCGATCTGTAGTTTTTAAATGAGAAAATTCCAAAGTCAATAGGTTACAATTAAAGTCATCTGTACAACACAAAGGAAACCATTCTAGTTGACTGAAGTCGAAGAACCAAATAAGTCCTCGGAGGAACTGAGAAGCCACAGCGAACAAAGGGTAGAATTTGCAAAAGATGTGAACCTGAATTTTTTGCTTATATATTGTACACAAAGCCATGATATACAATAGATGAACAGAAAAGCAAAAAGCATGGCCTGAGGAAGACGCTGGTATAGCGTTGAAACGCGTAGCCATTACTGTTTTATGATAAAAATATATTTCTTTATATCACTTCGTCTACCATCGCTGAATTCCACCAACAGCCACGCAGCAGCGCCTCACAGGATCCTCCCTTTTCCCACTGCCTCTCCACATGATATACAATAGAACTTTTGCCAATGGGTTAGGGTATTCTAAGAACCTGGTCCAGACGGGACATCTATCTAGCCATGCCTGGAGAACTTTTAAAAAAATGTTTGGGTTTACTAGACCTTTCTTAACAGCACGGAATATACAATTTTCTATACTATTGAATATACTAAACTTTATACATATAGTGCAGGCACAGAAGAGCGCTCCAGTGGACCTACTTTTTGGCCAGTGGTCAATTGTATACGGCAGCCCACAGGGTCCCTACTTTACATTTCCACACTACGGAGCCATAAGCTCTCGATGTGCCACCTTATCGGTGCCGCTGTATGGTAGATATTCTGCCCTTATAAGGAATGCTTTGTAACATGGCATCCAATAACACACGGAACGATTCTTTCCCTTTTATGGATCATAGATTTCTACGGGTGCCGTAATACAGAGCCATAATATGGCTGTGTGCTTGGGGCCTTATACTTACAGAAGAATGTGAACACATCCTTCATGACACAGAGGTTATCGATGAGCAAATGTGTTTATCTAATGTGATCTAAGATCCTCTTCCCCTGAAAAACTTTCCCCAACGTACTCTGGCAAATAGGGGTATTGTATATGAATCTATAAATCAAATGGACCACTGGTTGTAGGAGACCCTGCCCTACTCATTCAAGAGTCTGTTGTCTGCGATTTGAATAAAGGGTCTGCTTTGTTTCCAGAAACAGCACCACTGTTTGCCATTGGTTGTGTCTGGTATTGCAGTTCACCACCATTCAATGGAATGGGAATGAGTTGCAATACCAGACACAGCCTATGAACAAAGGTGGCGCTGTTTATACATATATATATATATATATATATTTTTTTTTTTACAGATTGGAGGATAGTAAGTTCATCAACACAGACTTCAAAAGGATTCTGAGCTGAAAATCCCTGGGTCAAGTCAATACACGTCCTGCTATTCTCGAACATCTGCCTTGATTATTTGTGTCAAGATGGAGAATTTGGATTTATTTACACTGAAATCTCACCGTCATAATTTAATATGAAAATGTACGACTAGACCTCAGGAAAGATAAAAGATATTTGGTCACATTACACGGCCGAGTCTTAAGCAACTTTGATTTCGTATAAGAACAAGACTAAGTTGTTACTTTGAAGCTCCACAAAACACATGTATCCCCTATCCACGACGCTGGAATAAGGAGAATGGGGGACCGAAATTCTCCCGAAGAGCTACATGAGAATGAAAAGCTAGTGCGCTTGCCTAACCAGCTCCATTCTCATGGAGCACTTTGGGGGAACCCATTCTCCTTATCGCTGGAGGACCCAGCAGTCGGACCCCCATCGATCACACATGTATCCCCTATCCTGTGCACAAGGGATACATGTGTTTTGTGGACAACCCCTTTAACAGTCAAGTATATTTCTGTATACCGAACAGATCGAGAAATAGATCATAGAAATGTTTTTAGATACTAATATGCAGTTTGGTTAATTTGGATTTTACCAGAGCACACAGCATATGGCAAGAGTATAACTAGTAAACTAGCAAAAAAGTAAACTTGGGAAGATGATGGGGCGCCATATATCTGGGTCAATGACCTAGGCTTGTCAAGCCAAGGGTGGGGTCTATGGTGGGAGCTCACTATGACTGACACCCAAAGCTCCCACATACCCCTGCCACTAAATGTTTCTTACACATAGCACGGATATCACGTTTTTGAGAAGTCTTAGACTGATGGGGCCCCGTTCTTGGTGGAGACATGGACGCTTATGTTGCATCACATGGATGTGACAAATACTTTTATGGCATGTCCTTCTCAAGCTGGTCATTCTAGGAAAGCTCGATGACAAACCCAAAGGGAGCTGGGATGAAGTCCATGTGGATTTACTCCCAGCTTTCCTGGGAATAGATACATAAGGAACAGTTGAATATAATTTTTTGAGGGGTTTTCCAGGACCTTATTGATCCTGAGATTTATAGGGGTCCTGTTCTTGTGACAGCACGGAAGTGATGTCACAAAGATGACACGTCGCATCTGCACAGTGGGTAAATAAGGACAAATTTCTATTGAACCATTACTTTTTTAGGCTGAGGAATTGCTCTTACATATTTTTATTTTAGCAAAGGTGATGATCATTTAGTTAGAATGACCTTTTCCAAGAATTTTTGGAATAAAACCGTTATTGGGCGTGAAACCTCACGACTTGTTCAATCTGCAAAGAGCAAATGGTTTGTAAATCTCTCTGTAGCCGTGGTCACTGGTGGTAAATAAAATAGGAATGATTTATGTAAAAGATTAATGGACCCAGTGACCAGACGGCTTTAAAGAAGTTCTCCATCAAATTAAACTATCACACAGGTCGCAAATGTCCAAGTTGTCCAGATGGGACTGTGTGTTATTTATGGTCCTACTATGTGTCTAACATATGGGATGAGATGAATTAAATCACATAGTCTAATACACCCAGAGGAGATAGACCTGCCTCTCATACAAGACTTTTAATTTCATTTAAATACCACCCTACCCCCAACCCAAGAGTTATCCACTTCTAACCGGATCTTAAAGTGGTTCTCCACCTAAATATTTTGTTTTAATAAAAATATGGTATAAATGGAAGTAAGAGATTGAGAAAAGGGTTGTTTCAGTATGGCCAAGCCTCCTTACCCCCTTTTCTGTCCTTAATCTAGTGGAAGCTTTGCTGAAGAACTAAGTAATCTCAGACAGACTGGTTGCTATGGACTTCCTGCTTGACAACAGCCTAAAAAAACCTGTGGTTGTTAATCAGTTGGTCAGCCATCCTCTATGTCAGGCTGCAGTATTAGGGTCAGTTCACACAGAGTTTTTTTGGTGGTATTTTTGACGCAGAAACCACAACAGGGTCCGCATCAAAAAAGGTCCCAAATCGACCACCATTGATTTCAATGGGAGACAGAGGCAGTTTTTTTCCCAATGCGGCTCTTGGCCACTCACGGTAAAAAAAAAGCGGAATATTTTTTTTTTCAAGCGGTTTCTGCTTCTGAACTCCCATTGAAATTAAAGAGAAACGCTAAAAAAAAAAAAACTCAGTGTGAACTAGGACTTAATCAGATTTTCTAAAAATACATTTACACAAAGATCCGTTTTCCCAATTAACGTAGTAAAATCTGTTTTTTGGCAGATGGGAGAAAGTCAGTCTGCCCTCCATAGAGGTTTTCACCCATCGTTCCTGGATCTGTGAATGGCAAATCTGCTTACACATTCACTGGAATCACCAAATTGGTTGGTCATTCTTTAAAATATTCCCCATTGTGTCAGGTTTAGGGATATAACAAAGTTCAAAAACTTTTTCCAAAAATGTAATAATTGGCAAATTTAGCGTAAGTTGAGCATTTTTGTTACAGTGACGTTCACCCGTGGCCGTTCATAGGCTCCTGACCTACAAACTTTTCCTTTCGTCGTAACTTTAGCCCCTATTTTTTTTCATATCAAAAACTGTAAACGTCTTTTTAAATAATAGATCTTTAAATGAGGACGGCCCGGGCTGCGGAGTAACGGTTATAGCAAAGGACTAACATATTCAAATAGCAAAGGACAATTTGATGTAATGGTTTAGCTGGTGGAACTTTCAAAAGTACATTAAAGAGAAATACAATTTCCTTTAGTTATGGCTTGTGGGAACATTGGTTTTTATAGACTGTGCCTTGGATTTATGGACAATCTCTGTATTTGGGAGTCATTGACGGCCCGTGGCAAGGAGAATAAGGTACGGCAGGATTGCTGAGGCATCTAAACAGGGTCTGTAGACACATATTTTGTGCTGCGCTCTCAGCAGGACACCACCTTTCCCCAACTGCAGCTATTTCTTTAACCCTTAAAGGGCACTACACCCAATATCTGTTTCTGAGGAAGCTTGGTGACAATCAATATTGGCACTACTTATGTTGAAATATGGGACTGAGGATTGTGTTACTAAAATGATTAGGTAGAGCTACATTCAAGTAGCTAGAGCCTGACGTTTACATGTTTATCTTGAAGCACTGAATTACCTGTGCCCATTTGATACAAAATGTCTCCCCCAAGCAGTCCCTCAAGACAATGAGAAAACATAATTCATAATCTATAACCATAGAAAGACAGTGCATTGTATAGCAGATAAAACTTCTTGTTACTATATCGGTGTATGACTATGGTGGTCACCCAGGCAGCATATCAAGTGGTTGCTAGGCAACCGGAAATCAAACACTTTACATATGCTAACAGGGAGCTGCCTAGAAGGAAAAAGCTAAATATAACTTTGGCAAATATCCACCAACAAATTAGGTACTGAGAATAAGTGTCTCCTGTACAAATAAGAAAGCACATCTCTTCCCCATCTTAATGCTGAGAACTGAATCAAGGCTTAGAGTAGACCGAGCTTTGACTTTTCTCGAGTATTTCTGTCTATCGCATGTTGTCCAAATATTTTAAGGCTGGGTTCACACGAGCATGTTCGGTCCGTAAAGGACGGAACGTATTTCGGCCGCAAGTCCCGGACCGAACACACTGCAGGGAGCCGGGCTCCTAGCATCATAGTTATGTACGACGCTAGGAGTCCCTGCCTTGCTGCGGGACAACTGTCCCGTACTGTAATCATGTTTTCAGTACGGGACAGTAGTTCCACAGAGAGGCAGGTACTCCTAGCATTGTACATAACTATGATGTTAGGAGCCCGGCTCCCTGCAGTGTGTTCGGTCCGGGACTTGCGGCCGAAATACGTTCCGTCCATTAGGGACGTAACATGCTCGTGTGAATCCAGCCTAACCGTGACACTAATAATAATGGACAGCCATGGATGAAGACACCTCACATCTTCCTCCTCTTCTGAACTATTCCCTGATCCAGGATTCATAACTTGATGATGTTGAGCGAATAAATTTGTATGTAGACAATGAGATGGAGACCTTGTTTTCACATAGTTTTCCACTTCTGAAAACTCTGACTATTCCCTACTTTCTGTGACGCTTTATGCATATGTAGCTGGTAGTCACCCAGACAGGAAGTAAATGGTTGCCAGGCAACCTGAATTTACACACTATAAAATACACTAAGGGAAACATCATGAAGACCCTACCAACAAAGTAGCAACTACAGAAACGTTTCTCCTGCCATCTCGGCACTATAAGTTGTCGGCTTCCTGAGCATCGGGAACATTACTTCATTAAATTTTCCACGTAGTTCCATGCTGGTGATACCTCACAAGATGATCCCAAGACCCTGCTGAGCCGGCACTACTCAGGGCAGTGTAGATGTACAATAACGTCCTATCTTGTGGTCAATGCCAAACTACTAGGGAAAACCGATGAAGCCTCTTTTGCTAAATATTACGAAGAAGAAAGGAGCACAAGGGTTAAATTCCGCACTACAAGTCGTCTGGCACCCGTGATATGAGCCATGTTCAGTTAAGCGGTGTAATTTAACGCCGACAGTCCAGTAATCCCTTCCACTGTTAATCAAATACCTCGAGATCAGCACACGTGGAACTTATAACGTGCAGACAGCTCCCCTGGCAATAGTTATTTATGAGGAGAAATGAAAATCATGGCTCTAGGTTCTGATTACTACAAATACCGTGATTACCCTTAAAAATGCAGAAAAAAAATTATTCTATGTAAATCACGTATATATGAAATATATTGACCGATTTTGAATTATCATCTTTAATATAATAGAACTATTGAAGACACTCCCGCCGGGTAAAGAATTATTCTATTCAGCCACATGTCTGTTTTTGGAGAAGCTGGGTGATAACTAATATGGCTGGTATTATAGGCCCAATAGGGGTTATCTGCAACCCTTCTAGACTTGGGAAGGCAACCTAGTCACAAATATTGGGTCACTGTGAGTGTAGGCCTTTATCCTCCACGACCCACTTTAATAACTAATACACTGGCCATACTGGAGTAGCCCAAGGGGCCATTCTGGGTTGACCAAAAAAGGGAATCCTCTAAGGTAAAGCCTAACCTCTAGGCAGTGTCACACTGGAGTTCCTTGGGCCCCCCAGAGGAGAGGATTCTGATAAGCCACCCTTCATCTATACAGATCATGTTCACATCCACTTTTAATTTCATCATAATCTTGTTATCATTGTACACACATGACATATCATCGATAAGATCGAAAAAGGTTATTTTTTAATCATCCCATAAGAAATGGGAAGTGATTGGCTCCATAGTGAGCTTCAAATGGTGTTGTCTTCTGCTGGTCCTTAGGGACCAATTATTGTATCAGACCCTGGGCCCAACGGAGGCTCCTCTGCTACTCTGGTGGGCAAGTCCAACCCTCATCAGTGGTTGCTGCTAACAAGCATCATAAAGTTTTTTTCCTCCCGCCCAATATGCCACTGGCAACACCTTACCCAAAGTTATTTTAAGCCTTTCTCCACAGGGACAGGAAGGAAGAAGGAACAAAGCGTTTTGGAAACAGAGTTTAATCTCTCAACAGGACAGATTAACCCTCTTCTCTGCCCTACGTCAGAATGTCCCAACTGATAAGAAGTTTTGACAACGTCCGTGACAATTCTTTATCATAGTTCTCCACCCTAATTTACTCAGCAAAATTCTATGCAAAACAGGTTCTTCTAAGATCTGTGACTTGGCATTAAATATACGCTGTGACATCAAGAAGCTCAGATGTCTCTGAGATGTCCTCCAGGTTCTAGACACCACGGATACGGTTACTTGTACTGATGTCACTAAAGAAGTGAAAAAGTCACATCTACGACAACTACCAATGAAACTGAAATATCTTAGTGTCCATACAGTTATTAGAAGTTTCTGCCTAAAGGTTTGGAAAGAAAAGGAGACCTCCTGGACTTTAAGTAGTGCAGGCAAGTCCCCAATACAGCAAAGAGTCTGTCCATTGGAGTGGTCAATCCCGGACCACTTTGATCCTGTTGGACAAATAACCTTCTTTCTGTACTGAATTCTGGCCTTCAAAAATCAGAGGACACTATGACTCAGCATTGAACATGATAATTACATATATTAACACATTTTTATCCTACGCCATTTTCTTTTTATGTTAATAATTTGAAATTTAGATAAAATTAACCAAGTTGTTATTCCATACCAAATGTCTTCTACATTTCACCTAAAAATATGAGCATGGAACGATATAACAGGTTATTCTGACCTGATTTACATCATCATCTTTATACAAAAGTGAAGTCTCAAATGACTTGTACTTGGGAAGAACACGTTGTATCTGCCATAAATCATGAATCTGCGAACAGCAGAGCCCAGGGATTCCACTAAATATAACTACTCTACCACTAGTATTACTATCACTACTACCACCAATACCATTACTACTACTCTACCACTAGTATTATTACCACTACTACCACCAATACCCTTACTACTACTCTACCACTAGTATTATTATCACTACTACCACCAGTACTATTACCACTACTACCACCAATACCCTTACTACTACTCTACCACTAGTATTTCTCTCACTACTACCACCAGTAGCATTACCACTACTCTACCATTAGTATTACTACCACTACTACCATCAATACCATTACCACTACTTCACCACTAGTATTACTATCACTACTACTCTACCACTAGTATTATTACCACTACTACCACCAATACCCTTACTACTACTCTACCACTAGTATTATTATCACTACTACCACCAGTACTATTACCACTACTACCACCAATACCCTTACTACTACTCTACCACTAGTATTTCTATCACTACTACCACCAGTAGTATTACCACTACTCTACCATTAGTATTACTACCACTACTACCATCAATACCATTACCACTACTTCACCACTAGTATTACTATCACTACTACTCTACCACTAGTATTACTACCAGCAATTCTATTACTACTCTACCACTAGTATTACTATCACTACTACCACCAATACCATTACTACCACCAATACGATTACTACTACTCTACAACTAGTACTACTATCACTACTACCACCAATACTATTACTACTACTCTGCCACTAGTATTACTATCACTACTACCACAAATACTATTACTACCACCAAAACTATTACGTTATCACTACTACCATGAATACCATTACTACTACTCTACCACTATTACCAATACTATTACCATCACGACTACCACCAATACTATTACTATTCTACCACTACTATTACTCTACCACTGCTAATACTACTTCCACCAATGCTATTACCACCTACCACTACTATTACCATCACTACTATTACCACCAAAACAATTACTACTACTCAACCGCTACTATTACTACTCTTCCACTACGCTACCATTACTATTATTACTACCGCCAATACGATCACTACTAGTCTACCACCAGTATTACTATCACGACTACCACCAATACTATTACTACTATACTACCACTACTATTATTAGTACCGCTAATACTATTACTACTACACTACCACCAATACTATTACTACTTCACTATACTCCACCACCACTTTTACTACTTCTCCATTACAATTACCAATATTACTACTACCATACCACTGAAACTATTACTACTACTCTACCACTACTCCTCTACCACCAATTACTTCACTATACTCCACCACCACTATTACTACTTCTCTACCATTACCAATATTACTACTACCCTACTACTACCGCTAAAACTATTACTCTACCACTACTAGTCTACAACAAGCACCACTATGAAAATCACGCGCGTTGCACGGACGTATATCATGTTCGTGTAAATAAGCCCTAATGCATATTTCAGTGTGGAAATTGAAATAACATTGAAATTTATATCACAAGTTCCGCTTCCTAAATCTGCAACATACAGAGTACGCAGCAGAAAGATATTCTACAGCAGACAAAAGTACGCCACGTATGAGTCGCAGATATCATATTTCCATAGGATAACAGAGTCATTTTCTGGAGCAGAAATATGCAGTGTTTACACCACGTGTGAATTCCCCCTTAAGGTGTTACATTCCTCTAAATCCAGCACTAACTGGACCCGCTGGCTGCCAGATTATCCGATTTTCTAAATTACTGAACAAAGAACTGAACTGTAGAAAAGAATATAACATTTGCTTGTAAGGTTAAGGATCCTTAAGGAAAAAGGTGCAAAATAAAATGCTAATATATTTATGTCACCGTCACTCTATTGGAAATGCAGCGTTGGACAATTGAGCGTTCGCTCTGTCCTGAATGTAAAGGGCGAGCACGCGCAGTAGACTCATCAGCGTCGTTTTCTGCATGATTCTCCGGGCATGTGCCGTATGATCTTCATCTTCTCACTGCTGTGCAGCTCAGCGCATCTAATCCGGAGGAATTCTTTCCAAAGTTTATTAAAGTTGAGGGAGTTTAGGAAAATAATTTCAAAGTAGGAAAACCCCTTTAATAAAATGTGAATTATATGCGAGTGTAGTTTCATCAGGTAATTCTTAGGTATACAATTCCCTAATAGTGTCGATTCATCAAAGGCAAATGTATTTATGAAAATCAGTAACCTACCAGTGTCAGTTCACCTAAGGGAATAGATTATATTATATACATATATACGCACACACACGAGCATATACATATACACACACACACACACACACACACAAGAGCATATACATATATACACACACACACGCATATACATATATACACACACACACACACACACACACACACGAGCATATACATATATACACACACATACAAGAGCATATACATATATACACACACACACGCATATACATATATACACACACACGCATATACATATATACACACACACACGCATATACATATATACACACACACGCATATACATATATACACACACACGCATATACATATACACACACACACACACGCATATACATATACACACACACACGCATATACATATATACACACACACACACGCATATACATATACACACACACACACGCATATACATATATACACACACACACACGCATATACATATATACACACACACACGCATATATATATATATATATATATATACACACACACACATATATATATATATACACACACACACACACACATATATATATATACACACACGCATATACATATACTCACACACACACGCATATACATATACTCACACACACACGCATATACATATACACCCACACACACGCATATACATATACATATATACACCCACACACACGCATATACATATATATACACACACGCATATACACACACACACACACACACACACACACACGCATATACATATATACACACACACACACGCATATACATATACACACACACACACGCATATACATATATATACACACACACGCATATACATATATACACACACACACGCATATACATATATACACACACACACGCATATATATATATATATACACACACATATATATATATATATACACACACACATATATATATATATATATATATATATACACACACACACACATATATATATATACACACACGCATATACATATACTCACACACACACGCATATACATATACACCCACACACACGCATATACATATACACACACACACGCATATACATACACACACCCATATACATATACACACACACACACGCATATACATATATACACACACACGCGCATATATATATATATATATACACACACACACACACACACACACACACACACACACACACACACATATATATATATATATATATATATATATGCGCAACTCCTTAAGGGGCTGGTCCATTTCAGAAAACCCATTTTTATACGACCTATTAGAGAATTCCGAGAAAATAGTCCTGTTCAGGATCCTCATTACTACAGATAAAGTCTCGGGAAGACCTAAACAGACAATCCATTAATTTGAATGTTCACTGCGTAATACTTAATTACGCCTGTGGTGGCGCTGCACAGAAATTGAAGACTTGCTGCCAGGTTTTCCCACAGATTACAGCTGATCGCTGGGGGGGGTCACAGGACACTTTGTGATCAACTTATTGTCAAGTGACCCTTCTAACTTGTAGAGATTGTCCAAAGCGGAGAACCCCTTTAATATTCCGTGTAGGTTCAACAAAGGGAAAAGCTATTCCTGGTGTTTCCTAATACATCAGTTTAGGTCCCATGTAGGAATATGATCTTAATGCAATTTCCTAATATATCAGTGTAGCTTCTTCAAAAGCAAATCGCTATTTATTTAGATCCCGAATAGAACACTGTATATCCTATAAAGCGATTTGATATTTATGTAATTCCCAAATACTTCAGTGCAAGTTCTCCAAAAGCGATTCCTGAATAAAGTATTGCTGCTGAACACAGAACAACACAGGTAGGAAGAACTTTTAGGACTGTATATTGGGGACCCTCTTACCTGTGATGAGCACCGTCTTGTCCTGGGTCGTCAGCATCCTTCGGACGGGTATGGAGACGTAATAAAGGGCACATGCCGCAATAAAGAGGGTGAGACCCAGGCGGCTGCAGAGAACGCAGCAGCAGATGATCTCCAGTAAGAGCAGGGACAGCAGAGCAGACACAGCAGCATTTTCTACCTTCACCTTATTCCTGATGAATTTGTGAATGACTAATCCAATGAAGACAGCGCTGAGTACGCCGTACGAGAGCGCAGACTCACACTGGACCATTTCCATTTACTCCAGAGTAACGCTGCCAGTTAGGACAATGCTCAGGAATACTTCATTCAATGGGATAATAACTTGCTGCTATAAATATTAATGGTCTTTCCACCTCTTTTTATGTGTCTATGTTTTTTACCCCCCCCCCCCACCCCCTCCTTTGTTTGACATGCGGACTCCTCCTTCCAGACTTCACTCACTTGTATAAGAAGTTTAAATAACCCATTCATTACTACAAGACGTGACGGGAGAGAGAATCAGGAATCGGAGATACCGGACAAGGGAGTAATCACTTCAAGCTGGAGGAAAAAGAACTGAAAAAGTTACTGAGAAAGTAGCGGACGCTTGGAGTCCTGGCAGGTGAGGTTAGATGCGGAGATACAGTATTGAGTACGGATAATAAATCATATATATCCCGCAATTCTAGGCATTGCATTGCCTTGTTCATCCTGAGCCTCCTGGTTCAGGAGTAGAATACCAGAATTACAGTGACTACTTACACAGGCAGAGTTTGAGGAGATGACACGAGGGGGGTAACTCTGATTAGCAATGCACGTTATGACGACATTCAGGGTCTGTGGAGAGCTGGGTGACAACTCCTGTCGGTACTGTAATGGCTGCCAATAGTAGTTATCTCAAATCCGTCAGATCATGAAATGACCGAATAGATTACAAGACTTAACACAAAACAAAAAGTCTTGGATTTCCAGGTTTAAAACCCACTAAGTATAAAAAAATAAAAATACCCAAAAGTTTTTGTGTAATAATGTTAAAAAAAATATAAAGTCCTATCTGTATTGAAAAATAGAAGCAATGTCTTTAGGCTCTGTTCACATCTGCGTTGTGAACTCTCTTTTTTCTGTTCCGTCTTAGAAGCCGAATAACGGAACTCAAGCTGTGACGTATCTGTCACACGATGGACATCAACGGCGCCCGACGGACCCTATTGAGCTATAATGGGTTCTATCATAGCGTCCGTCGTTTTGATGGAAAAAAAATAGCGCTGCAGGCTGAGCCGGCAAATAGGACGGCATCTGTGACGAAGCTGCAATGCAGATGTGAACTCGGATCCTAATCGCTTCCGCGTGCTGTCCGTTTTTTTTTTTTTTTGCGGACCCATGCATTAGAATGGGTGAGACGTCCCGCAAACGCAGACACATGGTAGAACATGTTCTATCGTTTTGCGGAGTGGATATCTGGATCCGCAAAAAAACGAGGAATGGCCACCTAGAAATGAATGATTCAGTATGTTAGCCGCAACAACAAAAAACATAGAGCACTGAAAAAAAACAACGATCGTTGGAATGAGCCCTTAAAGTTGTTTTCCCATCTTGGACATTTATGACATGTCCACAGGATATGCAATAAAAGTCCGATAGATGCCGGTCCCACCACTGGGACCCGCACCTATCTCTAGAACAGAGCCCCCTGACCTCCCCCCGTCTAACCTTCTCTTGCTCTTCGGCCACAAGGTGGTCAGGGGGTACAGAAACAGCTGAAATCACTGAGCAGCTCGATCAGGAGTTACGGGAACAGCGCAGCACAGTGAACAACGCCATTTCCGTAGCCCCCTAGTTTCCTATACAGCGTCACTTACAGTGCTACGCCGTTTGCGTAACTCCCATCCACTTCTATGGCGTAGCGGTTTCTGCACTTCCGATCACCTTGTCAGTCAGTGGATGGAGAGCAGCAGGGGCAAGAGAAGGTAGGACGGGGGCCCTTTCTACAGATAGGTGCGGGTCATTACAGATTTAGCCATATTTGCCGGATATGCAACACTATTTTTTCTGTAAAAACTAGCAAGAGGGTAGGACGGGGGAGGGGGGTCAGGGGTCCCCGTTCTAGAGATCGGTGCGGGTCCCAGAAGTGGAAAAAAAACCTTTAATAGCATAAAAAAAAGGGGAACACCCATTAGTAGGGAGATTCTTTAAGGTAGACACATGTTTATACCCGTTTAACCAGCACAAGTAGAAAAAAGCTAAAAATGACCCGGTCATTAAGGCACAAAACAAGTGCGGTATTAGGGGTAGAGTATGGTTGTTATTTAACCCTAAATACAGCGATGAATTATTACCACAACCTATTATGCTGCGTAACTTTGCAAACATGATCAATTACAGCACGTGTCTACATAGCCCTGCTGTGGTGCATTTGGGAAGATGTAGCGTTACATTAAGCTCTGAACAATAGTCCGGTGTAGAAAAAAAACCATCTACATTCCCATAATACAAGGAAACAGCATATATTATATTATGCTATATCAGCTACACCATTTACTGTACAAAGTGCTGACAGAATCTAAGCAGCCACCAGCAGAATTTTGAATACAGCTCTGAATGTAAATGGAGTCTGAGATACAATCTAACTTAAGACTAGTACAAGAGAATAAACCAAAGAATTTGCTCCAAATCTATTGCTCAATTAAACCACTTCATACAGGTTTACCAACTAGAAGTATTAAAAAAAATCTATTTAATAATGCTGGAGATGGGGAACGGCTTGTTATGACGGCTGCAAAGCTACTTTTCCAGTGCCAATTCAGCTTAGAACTGCACCGCTGAGTCATGTCTGCCAGTCTGGTTGCTATGAATACAAAGCCTAAGAGCTGCAGACTCATATGGGGTTGTCAAGCACTGAGTCCCTAGCAACTAGTCTGTCTCAGAAAGACCCTATTAGTATTGAGCTGAGGGCAGAGAAGTGGGCAAAAAAAGGCATGAGGGTATTTCAAAAGTGTTCCTGGATGAATAAGTGGCGTCTTAATGTTAGTATATATTAACCAGAATTTTGTCACACAATTATTTCATCAGCTGTCCGCAACCTTCGGCACTTCAGCTGTTATAAAACTACAATTCCCAGAATGCCCTGACATCATTTGAATGGAATAATAAAACCTTTGTTTGTCAGGGCATGCTGGGAGGTGTAGTTTCACAACAGCTGGAGTGCCAAAGGTTGCCGACTCCTGTACACCAAGACATTTATTACATAGAGCCGACAGGTTGGCTATACAGTATTTCAGTATCTCTCCAGTTGTGGAGAAACTACAACTCCCAGCATGGCTTGCTGCTATAAATCTTAATTGCCCCACCACTAAGTCTATGAAGGCTGCTCTGTAATACTGTTATTTTGGTTATAAAAAAAAAAGTATTTGTCAGACATATTCAGTACATGGATGGTATTATGTAGCCCGTTTGGCAACCTTATGACATATTTTATGCTGTGCTAATATGACCCAGCTATGCTAGGACACAGTGATCTGCTCCCATTTTAATCATTTATTTTCCAACAGCAACAGATAAATTAGAGCCAAATCAATTATGAGAAAAGAAAAATAAAATCTTGACTTCAGCTTATTTAACATGTGAGAGTTGGAATTTTTCCTTTATCGTCTACCTATCATTTCACTCCCCCAAAATACATACTACTCAGTGTTATAATCCGGGCACAATACATACTGTGTGATCTGACGGGCAGGCTCTATCTACGTCATCGGCTAGTCGGACATCGGTGACCTCACTTCCCAGTATTCTATGCGAGCGGATCGGTAGCGCGACCTGTTGGTGTGACGATAGAACAGCGCTTAGCCGCTGCCTCTAATTAGGACGTCATGTGGTCTGGTTTAATACGGATATTACATAGAGACAGTAAAAGGAGGACACTTAGCAATGGGGTATACGAAATTTTAAAAAAGTGGCTACCAAGTCATTATTTAAAAGGACTCTATATTACAAAGTAATTATTCTATAAATAGAAAGTTCAAAAGTAATAAAGTTTAAATGACGGTGACCCTTTAAAGAAGCACTCCTGCATTATTAATTATTTTTTTAACATTTCATGCTAACTCACCAGAAATATTCTAGCAGTGTCATTTGTTTCTTGCAGAGTTTAGAGTTGATGTCCGGCACACGATCAAAGTAAAAACAACTTCATTATTTAATATCATTCAAAAGAAAAGAGAACAGATAAAATTCCCAGGAAAGACGCTTACGCGTTTCACAGCGACAGCTTCTCACTCAGTACTAAATAAGACATAGATTTACTGCGGGACACGTTCATTTGTAGCAATTCTTTTCATGTATGTCTTGTGCAATAGTAGGGTTTAAATGTCCAAACTCAAAAGAAACGTGCAGTGGAGAAATTTGGAGTTTGCTGCCTGACAGATGTGCTATTGCATGTTTCATAATTCGATGCACGCGTATGGACAAGAGTATACCTACTATAATACTGCCCCATATGTACCCCAATATACCTACTATATTGCTGCCGCATATCTACCCGAACATACCTACTATAATGCTGCCCCATATGTACTCGAATATACCTACTATAATGTTGCCCCTATATAGAAGAATATAACTACTATAATATTGCTCCCTGTGTACAAGAATATAACTACTATAATACTGCTCCTATATACAAGAATATAACTACTATAATACTGCTACCTATATACAAGAATATAACTACTATAATACTGCCTCCAATATACAAGAATATAACTACTATAATACTGCCCCCTATATACAAGAATATAACTACTATAATACTGCTCCTATATATAGGAATATAACTACTATAATACTGCCCCCTATATACAAGAATATAACTACTATAATACTGCCTCCAATATACAAGAATATAACTACTATAATACTGCCCCCTATATACAAGAATATAACTACTATAATACTGCCTCCAATATACAAGAATATAACTACTATAATACTGCCCCCTATGTACAAGAATATAACTACTATAATACTGCCTCCAATATACAAGAATATAACTACTATAATACTGCTCCTATATACAAGAATATAACTACTATAATACTGCCTCCAATATACAAGAATATAACTACTATAATACTGCCTCCTATATACAAGAATATAACTACTATAATACTGCTCCTATATACAAGAATATAACTACTATAATACTGCCCTTATATACAAGAATATAACGACTATAATACTGCCCCCTATATATAAGAATATAACTACTATAATACTGCCCCCTATATACAAGAATATAACTACTATAATACTGCCCTTATATACAAGAATATAACTACTATAATACTGCCCCCTATATACAAGAATATAACTACTATAATACTGCCACTATGTACAAGAATATAACTACTATAATAATACTGCTCCTATATACAAGAATATAACTACTATAATACTGCCCCTATATACAAGAATATAACTACTATAATACTGCCTCTATATACATGAATATAACTACTATAATACTGCCCCCTATATACAAGAATATAACTACTATAATACTGCCTCTATATACAAGAATATAACTACTATAATACTGCCGCTATATACAAGAATATAACTACTATAATACTGCCGCTATATACAAGAATATAACTACTATAATACTGCCCCTATATACAAGAATATAACTACTATAATACTGCCCCTATGTACAAGAATATAACTACTATAATACTGCCCCCTATATACAAGAATATAATTACTATAATACTGCTCCCTATATACAAGAATATAACTACTATAATACTGCTCCCTATATACAAGAATATAAATACTATAATACTGCTCCCTATATACAAGAATATAACTACTATAATACTGCTCCCTATATACAAGAATATAACTACTATAATACTGCCCCCTATATACAAGAATATAACTACTATATTACTGCCCCCTATGTACAAGAATATAACTACTATAATACTACCCCCTATATACAAGAAAATAACTACTATAATACTGCTCCCTATATACAAGAATATAACTACTATAATACTGCTCCTATATACAAGAATATAACTACTATAATACTGCCCCTATGTACAAGAATATAACTACTATAATACTGCCCCCTATATACAAGAACATAACTACTATAATACTGCCCCTATATACAAGAATATAACTACTATAATACTGCTCCCTATATACAAGAATATAACTACTATAATACTGCCCCCTATATACAAGAATATAACTACTATATTACTGCCCCCTATATACAAGAATATAACTACTATAATACTACCCCTATATACAAGAAAATAACTACTATAATACTGCTCCTATATACAAGAATATAACTACTATAATACTGCCCCTATATACAAGAAAATAACTACTATAATACTGCTCTCTATATACAAGAATATAACTACTATAATACTGCTCCTATATACAAGAATATAACTACTATAATACTGCCCCCTATATACAAGAATATAACTACTATAATACTGCCCCCTATATACAAGAATATAACTACTATAATACTGCTCCTATATACAAGAATATAACTACTATAATACTGCCCCCTATGTACCAGAATATAACTATTGTAATGCTGCCCCCTATGGGTAGGTAACTTTAACTTGATTGTGAATTTTCAGTGTTGTGGTTCCTGCAGAGTAATATATTGATATAGATGGTATAAGTCGACACATTTATGCCGTATATATTTTTCTTTTACTGTGGAACGTCCGTTATCTTAACAAGCAGTAATTTAATACAACCACCACCATCTGTCTCTACTGGATACGTATAATTTTTTTACTGCCCTGACACTCTAGTGATTTTACAGCTGTGATTTTGTCAATAAAAATTGAAGCATTTCTTGCATAATCTAAATAAAGTTTATTGAGGAGATGGTGCGGGACGTTGTAAAACTTTGCAATATGTTATATGTCCCGGTTTGGGCTCGGAGATATAGTGTCATGGCTCACGGCTACGGCCACTGCTGTATTTGCTTCCATAAAGTAGATGTATAGGGATCTGTGTGAACATTAGGCCCTGTCCACATCACGTTCTTTTTTTACTCTACACAGCTGTATAGAATAGGGTAGTCTACTACGCTACTCCATACTTTTTTTTTTCCTGGCATAACAGGACGCTCCTTAAACCTTTGTTGGGCAAATGGAGCCCTATGGATAGGCTTAGCGCGTACGCCAGTGTACAAACTAAGTGTAGATCACAAACGTGATCTGAACAGGGTCCTACTAGTCCATGGCTGCTTTAGCTGCAGTTCTTTTGATTAAATAAGTACACACTTTTAATGCAGCTCTGGATGTGAATGGAGTATAAGACATTTAACCCATAATCTATACAAGGTAAATAATTATTTTCTCCATGTCCTTTGCTGGACTGAACTACACTTTAAAGGGGTTTCTGGTCAGGATTGGTCTTCAAAATCAGATCGGGGGCCACGGCGTTTGTGCCCTTTTCAGTTTACACAAACGCAGCGACCCCTTCATTCAGCTAATCGGTGGGGGTGCTGGGAGTTAGACCCCAAGTGATCTGATATTTATGACCTATTATAAAGATAAGTCATCAATAAAAAAAACTGACAACCCCTTTAAGGGGTTCTCCTCCTGGATGTATTTTAAAAAAATAATAATAATCTAATTAATACTGTAGGCGAAGATGATTACCATGGTGTAGCCTTCCTTGATTATGGATGTGCTGCTTTGTCTATAGATCTTTCAATACCGTAAGGCTAGGTTCAAACTTTAAATGCAGCTTTGGGTGTGAATGGAGTATAAGACACCTATGATCGATCTGTACAAAAAAAAAAATAAAGCTAATTATATACTCCACGTCGTTTTTTTGTTGAATTTAACATCTTAAATCACCATGAAACCTGTTCGGATTCAGATTAGAAATTATTCTGGATTATTGGACCACCATATAAAATTTATAGAATATTAAACTTCCAAAATCTGCTACTATAAATTGTAATTTTCAAATTGATTCTCTGTGCTCCATCTTCTGCTTCCGGTTTTAGGAACACTCCAAATGATATTACTGGATAATTAGTTGTTCTGAATTATAAAATACCGGATTAAAGGAATCTGGTAAAGTAGCAAAAAGGTAAAGTTTTTACAAATTTTATCCACATCAATTTGCTACCTGCGAAATGCAGATGAGAAACGAAACGCGCGGGGAAGCTAAGTGAGGTCTTGGTGTAAGACGGTGAATTTTGTGAGTCTTTGGAAGTCCTCGGGATGTCTGCAGTGAAGTTTTATGGCTGCTTAGCTGTCTCTGGATGGAGCGCTGAGCCCCGGGCTTCATTCCAAGTCTCCTCATCTGTATGACACAAGTGTCTCCGATTAGATAAATATTACTTTTGTCCTTCCAAGCCGCACACGGTACAACAAACACACCTTCTAATTGGCCGCGTAAGACGTGGTGCGCTCTGCGCTGCCAGGAAGCTACTGTCCGTGCCTCTGTGAATATTATGTACAGCATTTCCCCTATTAAACTCTCCTCACCCCTCGCTGGCCGCTGCTGTCAAAAGTTCATTGCCGTTATCCCCTCTCCTAAACTCCTCCTCCAACCGTAAATAACGGTCCGCAAACATTTCGCTACTTTTATGGAAATAATCCGTCAGTCCCATTCTTATGCCCAACGATCGTTGAAAACTGGCCCGCCCTAAATGCCAAAATCTAGTCTGAGATAGTGGGCATGCGCCGGTCACGTATGGTCCGATGCCCTTCCCTGCTTCGTCCGGGTCTCAAATCTAGTTACTGTAAGTGCGCCGCTATGAAATTCAATTGTTTTTTATTGGACTGGGAAATACAGTAGAAAGTAACATAACATCCAAATGAGTTGTACACAGTATATATCACAGTATACAAAGACATCTCGCATAGTCCATGCGCCGCTATGGTGTCTCGTTGCGCGCGCACGCACCAGAACATCGATGCGCAAGCGCGGGACTTCGTGTGTGCTGGCGGGAGGCGAGGAGCGGTCACTCAAAAGTAAGGAGGCGGGGTTAACTCAGAAAGGCTTGAGGAATGAAGATATGACTCTTATGGTCATTAGCATATGGTGCGGGAACACTAAAGAAAACGGAAGACTAAAGGTTCAGAGCCGAATTATAATTATTTTCTAAGTTACATAAAAATGATTTTTCACCCACTTCCACCAGGTATTGCTGGTTTAATAGGTGAAATGCTGAGGACCGGTTCGTTTTATATTGAATAAAAGAATTCTCAAATCCTAAAAATTTCAGTTATATCTGTTTTTTGGGCAAGCTGGGTGACAACCGCTAAAGGAAGAGGTAAGGGGCTATAAGATAGATATGGCTGATTAGAATCTTTAAGAATTTGACATATGAAGTATAATTTTCTGCTGCTTCAAAACATCTAAAATAAAAAATAAAACACTTGGTCTTGAAAAGTCTTCTACCGTTTTGTGTATGCAGCTCCCATACAGATCTGTGTGCCTCCATAGTTTCACACTGCAAACAAACCCTGTGTAGTCTGATCGAGCAAGTCATGTATTTTACCAGTCCCCACATGACTGCAGGATCAGACTACACACAGGGTTTATTTGTAGTCTGTAACCATGGAGACGCAAATCTAATTAGGAGCTGCATACACAATACATTAGGAAACTTTCAAACGATTTACCATGTGGCTGTATTTTAGATGAATTGGAGCAATAATAATAATTATGGTTGCAGAATCTAAAAACCTCTATAAGAAAAACTATATAACCAGTTTCCAGCTATCATTCCCAACTTTTTTTATTTTGTTACTGCGTATTTATGTGGTCACAGGAGTTGTCTACAACCAGCCGTTGCAAAACTACAACTCCTAGCATGCCCTGACAGCCGCAAAAAGTCATGTAGCTGTGAAGTTTTCATGTCCGGTGACCATTTATAAATGTTCTCATTATGATGGCAAAACTCTTATTTATGTAATATACTCCCTGGGTTTAATGGTAAAAAAGTACACACAGTTTTCTCATCTGTGCAGGAGCAATAAATCCATCATCACAAGACGGATCAGAAGAAAAAACAAAGTAATAGCTCAGATGACCAGAATATGTACTGCCAGAGAGGTGTTCAGCTTACCATTTTCCATCCTGGGCTGTACCTACTATAGAGGCATGCTACAACATAATGCAGCATATACCAATAGGGGGCAGTATTATAGCAGTTATATTCTTGTATATAGGAGCAGTATTATAGTAGATATATTCCTGTACATAAGGGGCAGTATTATAGTAGTTATATTATTGTATATAGGAGCAGTATTATAGTAGTTATATTCTTGTACATAGGGGGCAGTATTATAGTAGTTATATTCTTGTACATAGGAGCAGTATTATAGTAGTTATATTCTTGTACATAGGAGCAGTATTATAGTAGTTATATTCTTGTATATAGGGGCAGTGTTATAGTAGTTATATTCTTGTATAGAAGGAGCAGTGTTATAGTAGTTATATTCTTGTATATAGGGGTAGTATTATAGTAGTTATATTCTCGCATATAGGGGCAGTATTATAGTAGTTATATTCTTGTATATAGGGGACAGTATTATAGTAGGTATATTCTTGTATATAGGGGCAGTATTATAGTAGTTATATTCTTGTATAGAAGGAGCAGTGTTATAGTAGTTATATTCTTGTATATAGGGGTAGTATTATAGTAGTTATATTCTCGCATATAGGGGCAGTATTATAGTAGTTATATTCTCGCATATAGGGGCAGTATTATAGTAGTTATATTCTTGTATATAGGGGACAGTATTATAGTAGTTATATTCTTGTATATAGGGGCAGTATTATAGTAGTTATATTCTTGTATAGAAGGAGCAGTGTTATAGTAGTTATATTCTTGTATATAGGGGTAGTATTATAGTAGTTATATTCTCGCATATAGGGGCAGTATTATAGTAGTTATATTCTTGTATATAGGGGACAGTATTATAGTAGGTATATTCTTGTATATAGGGGCAGTATTATAGTAGTTATATTCTTGTATATAGGGGCAGTATTATACTAGTTATATTCTTGTATATAGGGGTAGTATTATAGTAGTTATATTCTCGCATATAGGAGCAGTATTATAGTAGTTATATTCTTGTATATAGGGGTAGTATTATAGTAGTTATATTCTCGTATATAGGGGCAGTATTATAGTAGTTATATTCTTGTATATAGGGGCAGTATTATACTAGTTATATTCTTGTATATAGGGGGCAGTATTATAGTAGTTATATTCTTGTATATAGGAGGCAGCATTATAGTAGTTATATTCTTGTATATAGGGGGCAGTATTATAGTAGTTATATTCTTGTATATAGGGGCAGTATTATAGTAGTTATATTCTTGTATATAGGGAGCAGTATTATAGTAGTTATATTCTTGTATATAGGGGTAGTATTATAGTAGTTATATTCTCGTATATAGGGGCAGTATTATAGTAGTTATATTCTTGTATATAGGGGCAGTATTATACTAGTTATATTCTTGTATATAGGGAGCAGTATTATAGTAGTTATATTCCTGTACATTGGAGGCAGTATTATAGTAGTTATATTCTTGTATATAGGGGCAGTATTATACTAGTTATATTCTTCTATATAGGGGGCAGTATTATAGTAGTTATATTCTTGTACATTGGAGGCAGTATTATAGTAGTTATATTCTTGTATATAGGGGGCAGTATTATAGTAGTTATATTCTTGTATATAGGGGCAGTATTATAGTAGTGATATTCTTGTACATACGGGACAGTATTATAGTAGTTATATTCTTGTACATAGGGGGCAGTATTATAGTAGTTATAGTCTTGTATATAGGGGGCAGTATTATAGTAGTTATATTCTTGTATATAGGGGCAGTATTATAGTAGTTATAGTCTTGTATATAGGAGCAGTATTATAGTAGTTATATTCTTGTATATAGGAGCAGTATTATAGTAGTTATATTCTTGTATATAGGGGGCAGTATTATAGTAGTTATATTCTTGTATATAGGGGGCAGTATTATAGTAGTTATATTCTTGTATATAGGGGGCAGTATTATAGTAGTTATATTCTTGTATATAGGGGGCAGTATTATAGTAGTTATATTCTTGTATATAGGGGCAGTATTATAGTAGTTATATTCTTGTATAGAGAGGCAGTATTATAGTAGTTATATTCTTGTATATAGGAGCAGTATTATAGTAGTTGTATTCTTGTATATAGGGGGCAGTATTATAGTAGTTGTATTCTTGTATATAGGGGGCAGTATTATAGTAGTTATATTCTCGTATATAGGGGCAGTATTATAGCAGTTATATTCTTGTATATAGGGACAGTATTATAGTAGTTATATTCTTGTACATAGGGGGCAGTATTATAGTAGTTATATTCTCGTATATAGGGGCAGTATTATAGTAGTTATATTCTTGTATATAGGGGCAGTATTATAGTAGTTATATTCTTGTATATAGGGGCAGTATTATAGTAGTTATATTCTTGTATATAGTGGCAGTATTATAGTAGTTATATTCTTGTATATAGGAGCAGTATTATAGTAGTTGTATTCTTGTATATAGGGACAGTATTTATAGTAGTTATATTCTTGTATATAGGGATAGTAATCTAGTAGCAATATATCCGTTTTATAGCAGTCAGGGTATGTTCACACGGCCTATTTACGGACGTAATTCGGGCGTTTTTGCCCCGAATTACGTCTGAAAATAGCGCCTCAATAGCGCTGACAAACATCTGCCCATTGAAAGCAATGGGCTGACGTTTGTCTGTTCACACGAGGCGTAATTTACGCGCCGCTGTCAAAAGACGGCGCGTAAATAGACGCCCGCGTCAAAGAAGTGACCTGTCACTTCTTTGGCCGTAATTGGAGCCGTTATTCATTGACTCCAATGAATAGCAGCGCCCATTACGCCCGTAATGGACGCGGCGTTCAAGCGCCTGCACATGCCGTTACGGCTGAAATTACGGGGATGTTTTCAGGCTGAAACATCCCCGTAATTTCAGCCATAACGGACGCCCTCGTGTGAACATACCCTCAGAATGATGTCCACAAGAGGCAGTATTTTTGACAAATTTTCAGAGAGACCAGGTAAGTGTTATACAAAAGTTTTTCATTATTTCCCCCAAAATAAGATCAAAGTTTTCTTTTAATAAAAACTCCTATAAACTTTGAATGTCAAGTATTCGGATATCTTCCACCAATTATGGTAAAATATTAAAATAGAGGAAATTGTGTCAGCACATGTTTGAATTTTGAGACTCTTCTTCAGAAATTCATGATGACTGAAACGCATCGGGGTTCTTTTTTCATTGGATTTTGTATAATAAACCAATACTTATAATAAGTTCCTTTGTTGACGGAAAGGTGATTAATATTTCATGTATTCACAAGCCGCGGCAGAATGTCAAACATTATGTCATTAACAAGGCGAGTGACTGAATATTTCTTATATATAATGAGTGGTGCGGTTTATGACTGGAGCCTGCCAGGATCCTCACTCACACGGACACGCGCATTAGTCTTTCTGGTTTTATTATTTATAATTATACAATTTTTGGTTTCTGTATAGGTATAAATTATTGTTATTCTCAGGACTGTGTTGACGTCGTGTAGATGATGTGTGTTTGTTGTTCTACAAGATTTTATGGACTTGAAAATAATTCAGCAGCAAAATTTACATAAAATACATACATTTTCTTCTCCAGTCACATCCAAAGCTAAATTATGCTGTTACCCAATACAAGTGCATTATGGGAGCTCAGAGAAGGTCACATGACTGAATGGAGATAAAATAATGTCTATTTCCATTATACACCAGCAAAATTTCCGGAGAAGCTCTGGATGTGGCAGGAGAAAAAAAAAAAGGCCTAAATTTACTCAAAATCTGTATCAAGTGTTTATGGAAATTTAAACTGCGAGCTTTAATATAAGTAATCCCTTAGGGCTTATTCAGAAGAGTGCGCCCATTTTGCGTCCACAAAAAACCGGACCGTATTTCATATGCATTTTTGTTCTGTGTGATATCAGTGTTCCTGTTTTTTTTTCTCATCATTTCTTTAGCAACTGGTGAGTGAAAAACACCGACCGCATACAGACGTCGTGCGTGTGCTGTCCATGTTTTTCACGCAGCCATGGACTTTTTTATATATAGTGATGACTTATCCACGGGATCGGTCATCAGTATGATGATCGGTGGGGGTTCTGACACCCGGACCCCGCACCGATCTTCTGTTCCGGCTGCCCCTGGAGTTATACTGTGGTCGATGCCTATTCTAGTAAATAAGAGCAGAGCTGCAGTAACCCAGTACGGCCACTATACAGGGACTGGAGCTTTGTGCTTCCGGGACCGACCCCAGTATAACTCCCGATGCCGGAGGCAGCTGATCAGCGCGGGGTCTGGGTATTGGACCGCCACCGATCACATGCTGATGACCTATCCTGTGGATAAGTCATCAGTGTGAAGAACCACCCCATGACCAGAAAACCCCTATAATAAGAGCTTAAGTGGTAAACCCGAGCAGCAAGTAACCCGATCTACGGTCAGCTTTACATGGGATTGTATACTGCAAAACCTTATCGTTCGGCCCCATTAAAATGGTCGTTTGATAAAGACAACCCCTGTCCATATGCCCTAATGGGGTATATGGACATCATAGAAGGGGGAAACTCTGCTCTGGACCCCCTACTACGGTCCAGTAAGGAGAGCCTCTCTGTGACAGGAGCTCCCGTTCTCAAGACATCCAAGTATTAGGAACGTCAGAGGGGGATCCTCCGCGCGGGACCCCCTTCTATGACCCAGAATGGATAGGCGCTCTGTAATAGCAGCTCCTGTTCTGGCGCACTCGAGCCGTCCATGTATTACATGGACGGCAATTTATCTGAGGCTTCCCACAACAAAATCAGGTGTTTGCTAGTTGTGCCGGCTCTATCCTGAAAAGGGAGGTCTAAGATAAGACATCCCCTTTAAAATGTCAGGATCAGGGACCGCTGGAGGACGATTGTGCGGTGTAACCATGGCCTACAGTCCATCGATTATTATACTGTATGCCCCAGTACAGCGCCACCTTCCCCTAAAATATCCTTGTGTTGAATGCATAACATTACACGACCAATGATCTGCCCAGGGCAGCGATCATTTCGTTTGTCAGGTGATTTAATCTTTTATGCTGCCCTGAAAATCATCGCGGTCAGCAGCGCATCTCTCCAGGTAAACAGGGGATGTGCTGCCAGCATTGTGTAAACTGTATGGAGACCAAAATATCGCATTAAGGATCGTTCGTCTCCATATGGTTTACATTGGCCTGTGTAAGGGGCCCTTAAGCGAGCGCCGATCGATCAGCTATTATCAGCGATCAACTCTCGTTCTGGGCACATTTCTATCCGTGTAGACCATGCTTAAGTCTGAAAAAATAATTCTAAAGAGAAATAACATTTTCATGCATGATTGTAATTTTAGGAGGAGTCGGAGGAGAAGGGCTGTGATCGAAGTTCTGCCTTATTCCAGCTGCAGGAGTGGAGCGGAGGTGTCACTAGAAAGAGGATCGGAGAAGTTTATAAATATCACATTTTAATATCAGTACTGTCCTGCTGAAGGGGCTTGCAATGCATTGTATTTCTATGAATGCGTACTGTTTCAGATAAAGATGTAGCAGAGCTGAGTTTGTCATTTGGTGTTATCAGTGGTTTTCCATAGGACTGCAAATAAACCTGCTGTGCGATTTTATTCAGAGTTACAACGGTGCACAAACGACACTGTTCAAACTCAGCTCTGCTACATCTGTACTAGATTTGATAGATTAGCGCCTATCTGCGACAAAAGGCTCGCATTCATAACGTGCTGGGTGCTCCCAGTGATCGCTTCAGGGTAACATTGCGTAATCATTTGTTTGCTTAGCGGTTAATAAAGCATTTGACATTGGCAAGAAATCCACGTGTAATAAGGTTTAAGCATGGAAAGTATTTGAGAGAATTGACTCATGACCGTCTGGAGGGTTCAGCAGTCTGTGATTTATTGAGTAGATTTTAGGGAGATTTGCCATACAGGACTCCTGAAAAGCAGGGTGACAACCAATTTGGCCTCCCTTATAGGCATAACTTTAAGCTCCTGGGCTCTAAATCTCTACCAGGGCCCCTCCAACCATCACATACAACTTATAATACTGGTGTGGTAGAGGAGCTGTTGGGCCTTATCAGACTCAACCTCATCCTCTGCACCTTATATATAGTTACGCCGCTGTCTGCTATAATATACCTAGGCAGATTAACCATTCAGGACTCTGGAAAAGGAGGGAAACTATTTTTGCAGGAACTTTAGTGTTGGGCACTTTATCTGTCACCCAGAATTCCCATCAATTAATATAGAATAATTAAAACGGAACTGTCAAAATCAAATCATAGAAAACGATATATCCCCGAGCTTCCCCCTTTATATCTCCCCCTCTATTATATGCAGGGTAGCCCAGGAGACCCAACAGATCCGCTTTAACAACCTTTGCAGAAGAGGACGTCTTAATGGGGGTTTCCCAGAATCGTAAATGATCACCTATCCACAGGTATCCAAAGACAGAAACAGCCGAGAGGTGAACTCGGTTGTTTCGATCATTCCCATAGACTTTTAATAGAGAGCGGTAGAGTGCCCGACCACCGCTCCGTTCGATGTCCTCCTCACTGCGGTCAAAGATTGACGAAGAACGGGGTTCGGGACCCCCGTTCTTACAATTAGTGGAGGTCCCAACGGTGGGGCACCCAGCAATCAGAAAATGATCACCTATGCTGTGGATAGGTGATCATTTCTGATTCTTGGAAAAACCCCTTTAAGGTAAAGACTAATATATTACCATTCTAAAAAAAACTTGCAACTGAATTGTATATATTATACATTATACCGAGAGTTCATCGCGTAATGTGCTGCAACTGGGTCTCAACTACCCCCCCCCCCCCCAACTCTGAGGCCACTGTCCATGGTGCTGAACCAATACTGCGCAGACTGAAGAGGAAGAAGAAGAAGATATTACTCACTAGAGGAAAATATAGTTTCTTTCTAAGTTTCTTTTATATCTTGCATTTATTTACCTCCCCTTTTTTTTTTTACACCATCTGGTTATACTAGTACTAAACAACCAGTTGAGCAGTGTCATATTACAGAACCACAAGTTTCATATTCTCTTTACCCTGTGAGAAGCTTTTTTCCTGGTTGCCCCCTGGTGACTAATGAACTTTATAGACTATGAAAACAGAAATAGGAGCGGGAAGTGACAATGACATAAGGTATCTGGATCAAAATCACTTTAATACCGTCCCCTATGTACAAGAACATAACTACTATAATACTGCCCCCTATATACAAGAATATAACTACTGTAATACTGCTCCTATATACAAGAATATAACTACTATAATACTGCCCCCTATATACAAGAATATAACTACTATAATACTGCTCTTGTATATAGGAGCAGTATTATAGTAGTTATATTCTTGTATATAGGGGGCAGTATTATAGTAGTTATATTCTTGTATATAGGAATATAACTACTATAATACTGCCCCCTATATACAAGAATATAACTACTATAATACTGCTCCCTATATACAAGAATATAACTACTATAATACTGCTCCTATATACAAGAATATAACTACTATAATACTGCTCCTATATACAAGAATATAACTACTATAATACTGCCCCCTATATACAAGAATATAACTACTATAACACTGCTCCTATATACAAGAATATAACTACTATAATACTGCCCCCTATATACAAGAATATAACTACTATAATACTGCCCCTATATACAAGAATATAACTACTATAATACTGCTCCCTATATACAAGAACATAACTACTATAATACTGCTCCCTATATACAAGAATATAACTACTATAATACTGCCCCTATATACAAGAATATAACTACTATAATACTGCCCCCTATATACAAGAATATAACTACTATAATACTGCCCCCTATATACAGGGATATAGCTACTATAATACTGCCCCTATATACAAGAATATAACTACTATAATACTGCCCCTATATACAAGAATATAACTACTATAATACTGCCCCCTATATACAAGAATATAACTACTATAATACTGCTCCTATATACAAGAATATAATTACTATAATACTGCCCCCTATATACAAGAATATAACTACTATAATACTGCTCCTATATCCAAGAATATAACCACTATAATACTGCCCCCTATATCCAAGAATATAACCACTATAATACTGCCCCCTATATACAAGAATATAACTACTATAATACTGCCCCCTATATATAAGAATATAACTACTAGAATACTGCCCCCCTATATACAAGAATATAACTACTATAATACTACCCCCTATATACAAGAATATAACTACTATAATACTGCCCCCCTATGTACAAGAATATAACTACTATATACTGCCCCCTATATACAAGAATATAACTACTATATACTGCCCCCTATATACAAGAATATAACTACTATAATACTGCCTCCTATGTACAAGAATATAAGTACTATAATACTGCCACTATATACAAGAATATAACTACTATAATACTGCCCCTATATACAAGAATATAACTACTATAATACTGCCCCTATATACAAGAATATAACTACTATAATACTGCTCCTATATACAAGAATATAACTACTATAATACTGCCCCCTATATACAAGAATATAACTACTATAATACTGCCCCCTATGTACAAGAATATAACTACTATAATACTGCTCCTATATACAAGTATATAACTACTATAATACTGCCCCTATATACAAGAATATAACTACTATAATACTATCCCTATATACAAGAATATAACTAATATAATACTGCTTCTATATATAAGAATATAACTACTATAATACTGCTCCCTATATACAAGAATATAACTACTATAATACTGCCCCTATATACAAGAATATAACTACTATAATACTGCCCCCTATATACAAGAATATAACTACTATAATACTGCCCCTATATACAAGAATATAACTACTATAATACTGCTCCTATATACAAGAATATAACTACTATAATACTGCCCCCTATATACAAGAATATAACTACTATAATACTGCCTCCTATATACAAGAATATAACTACTATAATACTGCCCCCCATATACAAGAATATAACTACTATAATACTGCCCCCTATATACAAGAATATAACTACTATAATACTGCCTCCTATATACAAGAATATAACTACTATAATACTGCCCCCCATATACAAGAATATAACTACTATAATACTGCCCCCTATATACAAGAATATAACTACTATAATACTGCCCCCTATATACAAGAATATAACTACTATAATACTGCTCCCTATATACAAGAATATAACTACTATAATACTGCCCCCTATATACAAGAATATAACTACTATAATACTGCCCCCTGTATACAAGAATATAACTACTATAATACTGCCCCTATATACAAGAATATAACTACTATAATACTGCTCCTATATACAAGAATATAACGACTATAATACTGCCCCTATATACAAGAATATAACTACTATAATACTGCCCCCCTATGTACAAGAATATAACTACTATAATACTGCTCCTATATACAAGAATATAACTACTATAATACTGCTCCTATATACAAGAATATTACTACTATAATACTGCCCCCTATATACAAGAATATAACTACTATAATACTGCCCCTATATACAAGAATATAACTACTATAATACTGCCCCCTATGTACAAGAATATAACTACTATAATACTGCCCCCTATGTACAAGAATATAACTACTATAATACTGCTCCTATATACAAGAATATTACTACTATAATACTGCCCCCTATATACAAGAATATAACTACTATAATACTGCCCCCTATATACAAAAATATAACTACTATAATACTGCCCCCCATATACAAGAATATAACTACTAGAATACTTCCCCCTATATACAAGAATATAGCTACTATAATACTGCACCCTATATACAAGAATATAACTACTATAATACTGCTCCTATATACAAGAATATAACTACTATAATACTGCCCCCTATATACAAGAATATAACTACTATAATACTGCCCCTATATACAATAATATAACTACTATAATACTGCCCCCTATATACAAGAATATAACTACTATAATACTGCCCCTATATACAAGAATATAACTGCTATAATACTGCTCCCTATATACAAGAATATAACTACTGTAATACTACTCCTATATACAAGAATATAACTGCTATAATACTGTCCCTATATACAAGAATATAGCTACTATAATACTGCCCCCTATATACAAGAATATAACTACTATAATACTGCCCCTATATACAAGAATATAACTACTATAATACTCCCCCTATATACAAGAATATAACTACTATAATACTGCTCCTATATACAAGAATATAACTACTATAATACTGCCCCCTATATACAAGAATATAACTACTATAATACTGCCCCTATATACAAGAATATAACTACTAGAATACTTCCCCCTATGTACAAGAATTTAATATAATACTGCCCCCTTTGGACTAGATTATTGAACTGCATGTAAGGAGAATCATCATATCTGACTAGTTGCTCTCTAAAGAGTAATAATTCCAATTCATCATAAGATCTATACTGTATATTTCTTATTGCGGGATATAAGGTATCTGCTGTATCTCAGATATATTATTCAGATGTTAACGCCTTGTAAAGATCATTTTTCCTGACTGATCTCAATGTATTGGAGTCCGCACAATGCACTTACAATCAGATGCTAAGCGGTCGTGACCCTGACAAGAAACCCACTGAGTTAACATCTCAATGAAGCGTCCGCCAGGCATGAAGACATGAGTGTATACGGTGTGTATCCTCCCTGTAGATCTTTGTATCACTGATTCATTCACAGCTATTCAGAGTCTTCCCATACAAATCATTAACAGACATTAAAAAGCTGAGCCGGGGACGCTACCTGCACTCGTCCACGACAGTAATGTGTTTCATAGTATCCATTACTGCTATAACAATGTCAGCGGCATGGAAGATGGATTGTCCAGGGCTGGAGGTGTATCTCAGGCGCAGTGTTTGGCTTTTATTCACTCAGGCGTCCTTGTCATCTAACAGTTTCAACACAAAAAGATCTACAGAGGAAAATGGAAGGATCATTGGAGCATCAGGGAACATACAGATACTTAGAACCATACGAGGGAATAAAACAAAACAAAAAAAGCTTCTCCAGTTTACTAATGTGGATGTTTGCAGCTCAAAACAAGAGTGATGTCATGTAGGTTAATATTTTGCCACTAGATGGCAGTAACATTTTAATGCTCCAGCTATGTGTTGTTGTTACAGCCAGTTTAGCACTGGTGACCATATCGTGTGTTTGAATGAAGACAAGATTCAAGACTCAATCACACGACAAGCCACACACATGGACTCTGTGTAGCCCTACACATACAGGTCCCTACTACCAGCCTAAAGTTACTCCATAGCGCCTAGACACCACTGCACCAGTAGCGCATAAGCAAGTCTAAACCAGGCCTTACAATGGATTTTACCCAGCTTTCCACAGACCCGGAATAACATACAAACCTCATCATTACAACCCACATCACTCCTCCCGCTTTCCTATTGCCCTGCCAGTGTCATAGTAGTTCTACCATTTTATTCATAAACAAGAGAATCAGGAAGCTCAGGATGAACAGAGCAACATATTCTCAAATAGGAGGATAGAAACAATAAAACAAAGTTGTATCTTGTATTAAAGCGATGTTCAAATCTCATAAAGTGATACAAATTGCTGAAATATGCTGATCAGTGGGGGTCCGACTGCCAGGACCCCACCAATCTTGCAGCTCTTAATTCCCTTCAAAGATTCCCCTGAACAGCGGTGCTACCGGCCACTGGCTGTGCAAAGAGCTGCAGCATGGCCCCATTCATTTGAAGGGCTGTGCTGCAGTTCCCTGCTCAGCGGGAGGCCAGGAGCTCTGCTGCGTAGGCAAAAACAGTGAAGGGGCCGCAAAACTAAATCTGTGCTATGGTCGCTTCATTCTCAAAACCAGTTGGAGTCCCGACAGTCAAACCCCCCGACCATAAAGTTATGACACATCCTAGTAATAACATGCCATCAGCATGCAGGGTAAAGTGTCAGTGTGTGTTAAATGATATTACAGAAATGAACCCGATGAACAGGACACATTTTGGGTCAGAGATAAGCGTCCGTCCTTGTAAATAACACGGCTATTTCCAGCAATAACTGTTTGTCTTTATCCTTTGGAAACTGCGCTCATGGCCAGCAAGTCACTGTGCTTTCCTGCAACTTTCCTCTCCGGCGTGATCAAAACCGTCCCTCTCCGCAGGGCGCTTTCCTTTAATTTTAGTGAGGTATAAAAAAAAGGTAAATACACCATGAAACTCTGGCCGGCTGACAAGAAAATAGCGCGGTTCAGCGCGGTGGGAGATTTCCACTGTGTAAAGATCACATTCAGAGCACAGAAACGTACAATGCAATGGACGCCGTGTATACCGACAATATACCATAGGAATAATGGAAAAATAACAGTCCAGCTGATGTACCCCATTTCTAATTGAAAAGCGAGAGCAAATAAAGATCCCACAGCGCATAAGATTATGCCAAAATCATTTGTAATAATTTTATTTTTACTCCGAATAGAAAAATTATTATTTAAAGGGGCATTCTGGAATTAGCAACCAATATGGCCATATGCTCATCGTTCTCGTGGGCTGCTCCCTATGTTTAATTTGGGAACAGGTCTTCCATAGGGATTCCACGTCACAAAAGTACAGCAACCAATCTCCAGGTGATACAGCGACCTCGCTATGGACGGCACGTGACTGCAGTGGTCTGTGATCGGCCATGATTTTAAAAGGGTATTCGCATCCTAAGAAGTGATGGCACATTGCTAGGATATGCCATTACTTGATGATCGGTGACCTCGACCAAGAACGATCCCTTTCAGCAGTTGGGGTAGTTGGACGGTCGTGTTCAACTAGCGGTGCAGTCATTTCTATCTGAGAATCGGTGGAAACCCAGCAGTCAGCTCCCCACCAATCAAGAAGGGATGACATATCCTGGCGATGAGCACACACGTCTTAAAATGGGAATACCCCTTTAAATGTCTTTATATCCAATAACACTCGCGCCGTTTTCTCGGCATCTGAGTAGGTGCCCACTTTAGCGGGTTAATCGGGTCCGTGAAAATGGACCCAACTCGCTGAACCGTGGAAAGATAGGACATGTCCTATCTTTCCACGGATCACAGACGGGACTCGGCCGGCGCATTAGGCATAAAAAAAAATGGCTGCTCACATATGCCCCTCCCCGGACTCCTCTCAGTAGAGCCGAGAGGGCTCACATGACATACTTCCCTATAATCCTGCTTCCTAACAGGAAGTACCCTGGTCTTTAGGAGTCTGGGGTCTTTTCTTCTAGCCACATAACTGGCAATTTAGGTGGCTGTTTAGCGGGTGCAATTCTGTGGGTGCTTTGACGATATATCAAAATAATGCCCCAAATAAAAGAGACCCGTTATTGCTGTCAGGTTCCCTTTAAATTTAATTGCAGGTCGTTAAAAACAAAATAAATCTCCGTCCCTTTTAATCAAATTCTTCCCCTCCTCTTCATTCGTGTGCTGACAAGTTGCAATAAGGACAGAGTCTGCGCATATGGAGGTTAAACGTAAATCGCCAAGTCTTTTCTTCACAGCGCCGGCAGTATGATTTACGTGGGCGAATCTCTTTTTCAGACTGTGAAACGTCAATCTGCTCTGCCATCTTTATACCTACGGAATTCCCGAAAAAGACGAAAAAAATGAAAACAAAATAACTTTCAAAAGTAACAAGCAGCCATCTGGGTCTGTGGCGGTTCTGAGAAGTCGTTAATTACACCTAGACGACAGTTTTAAATTCTTCGGATATTAACAGCTTTCAGCACAGATGCATATTTTCCGTAATTAAAGTCAGAAATGTTTCCTCCGTGCAGATTCATTGGGCAATGTTGTCTGGCGCAACTGGTGAAACGTGTGGTTCTGTGCATTGCCTTTGTATATGTTGTTGTATCGCCGTCATATTTTTTAAGTGACTCTGACACAACATCCTAATGACTTATAGGCGAATGATAGTGAGGATTCAGATTTGCGCAGCGAGGAGGTAATGAAAAAACACTGCTCTTTTGAAGTTGAAAATGGCGCAAAAAAACATGCGCTATATTTGTGTCGTCTGACCACCATTTTTTTTACATGTTTACCTTGCAGCTGCCAGTTGTTCGTTTGGTGGGGTGGCCTATTTTTTTGCAGAGGTAACCCAAAGTTATAACATATGTACCACATCAACCTATGTGAATGGGGCAAGCAGGTCTTACAGGGTATCCCTAGGAGTCCAAACTGCATTACAACCTAGGCTACCCATTACATATGCCCCAAGAGGGTATGGGCATCACATGGCTACCTCTATGAGCAGAGTATCTCCTCCGACGGAACGCAATATTGCATCCATAGAAGTGTATGGGGCCATGCTCGTCTCCGATTGCATCCATAGAAGTGTATGGGGCCATGCTCGTCTCCGATTGCATGCATAGAAGTGTATGGGGCCATGCTCGTCTCCGATTGCATCCATAGAAGTGTATGGGGCCATGCTCGTCTCCGATTGCATCCATAGAAGTGTATGGGGCCATGCTCGTCTCCGATTGCATCCATAGAAGTGTATGGGGCCATGCTCGTCTCCGATTGCATCCATAGAAGTGTATGGGGCCATGCTCGTCTCGATTGCATCCATAGAAGTGTATGGGGCCATGCTCGTCTCCGATTGCATCCATAGAAGTGTATGGGGCCATGCTCGTCTCTGATTATATCCATAGAAGTGTATGGGGCCATGCTCGTCTCCTATTGCATCCATAGAAGTGTATGGGGCCATGCTCGTCTCCGATTGCATCCATAGAAGTGTATGGGGCCATGCTCGTCTCCGATTGCATATGGAGTCATTCAGAAGTTTTTTCTGTAAGGTTTATATGGAATCCGACAAAAACAACCTGCGGCATGTCCCATCAGATGGCGAATTACAGAGGTATTCTCCCATAAAAGCATTGCTGTAGGCACCAGCTGAGTGGCTCCAAAGTCCAGAGCCGTAGGGACTCCATGTGCCACCGTATGGCTCTGTGCACACAGCTCCTCTGATCAAAGATGTGAGCGCACACTGCAGGATAAATGGGGTATTACATGACGACCACGTTATATATGGTTACGTTGACATATGACCTATGTGTCACCCATACAATATAGTGGGTTATATGGACAGGGGTTGGCATGGTACGCTCTAAAAACAATTTTTTTTTTGGCCGCATTGTGTACATGGGATTTTTTTTAAATCACATTCGTTACAATAGAACATCTGGCCCCTATTATTAATGACTAAATCAGCAAAAACCATAATGTGGCCTTTTATCATTTTTTTACCTATTCGTTGTAATTCACGATCCTGAGATCACAACTTGTGCCCGATGATCAGATGATTATATCACAACGTACAAAGACGGGGATAACTGAACACCAACAAACCACATTAAGGTTTCAATTTATAAGAATGACAAGAAATCTCGGCTGTCAGGAAACATTTACGATACCGGCCATAAGACGTGGAGAGAGATTTGTGGGCACGAGGAATAGATAAAGGAAACCAAGCTTAAAGTCTTTCTTATATTTAAAAAAGGGATTGCCCTGGTTTAAGCAGTTTAATTATATTTTTTTGTATAATTAAAAGCTAATATTTTCAAATAGACTTTCTGTATTATTTCCTTCCGGTTTTCAAGATCTCTGCTTGCTGTTATGGAGAAGGAACATTCATTCTTTACTTCCAGTGAATACAATTCTGTCCATAGTCATGTGATGGACACACAGGTGCTGGGATCGTTACAGGGTCATGTGATGGACACACAGGTGCTGGGATCGTTACAGGGTCATGTGAAGGGCACAGGTGCTGGGATCGTTACAGGGTCACATGATGGACACAGGTGCTGGGATCATTACATGGTCATGTGGTAGATACATGTAGGAGAGGACTCTTGCTGGCACCTCTTCACTCCAGGTATAGAAAGATGGACTCATTGGGACAGGGGCCTGCTCAAACAGATAATTTTCATATTATGGGAAGTAATTCAGATTGTTTAAAATAACCATTAAAGGGGTTGTCTTACTGGAAAGAGAAAACCTTGGTTCCCCAGAGTCAGGACCCCCTCTATTAGTCAGAGTCATTCTAGCGGACATGACCTGGTCATATTACATGGTCAGCATGCAATACTATATTTCGCCTGTAGTGGCCACTGCAGGGATAACATAAACATGAGACAAGCTGATCACTGGGGGTTCCTAAAGTCAGACTCACCCCTGATAAAAAAAAAAACATGGCTGTTCTCACCCAAAAACAGCGCCACACCTGTCTGCAGGATGTGTGTGTGTGTGTGTGTGTGTGTGTGTGTGTGTGTGTGTGTGTGTGTGTGTGTGTGTGTGTGTGTGTGTGTGTGTGTGTGTGTGTGTGTGTGTGTGTGGTATTATAGCTCAACACAATTCCCTTCAATGGAGCAGAGCTGCAATACCGGACACAACCCAGGGACAGATGTGGCGCTGTGTTTCGAGAAGCAAGCAGCCATGTTTTTCTAATCCTGTACAACCCCTTTAAGTCTACGGTCCACGACAAACAATACAAACAGAAGCTGGACACGTACACACAGCACAAGCACTTTAATGAAGACACCTATGATGATAACGTACAAATGACATATGCGTGGGCTATTAAATACTGCGATCTCCCCTGATAACGAGACATATGCCCTGTGGCTACATCATGTTGCAATAGACATTTTTACAAATAGGAAGACTTTGATTTTCTTCTGTCTTCTTTCCTAAACTCTCTCTCCGTCCTCTGAACCGCTGTGTACATTTTCTTTCTGCACAAACCCAGTCTGGACGGGCTTTAAGCTCTGCGGTAGGGAGAAGAAAGGAGCGTTACTGAACATCTTCTCAATCCCCAAACTCAAGTGATAAAATAGACAGAACGTCGTAAGAGCGGCGCTAGCGCTTCGGAGAGAAGAGGATTAGGAGGAAGTGCGCACAATCAGCTCTACATGTCGACAACACAAAAGACTTGTGGAGCTAGAGGCAGCAAAAAAAATGTTGCTTCCCCCCCCCCCCCCCCCAAAGGGGACCATTTGCCCAGTCAATCTTTCTTTAGATTAGGGCACCTGGGTTTAAAGAGAAACTGGTTAAAACAATAATTTCTCATGTGAAGTCTCACCTGTAATCACGAGGTCTGATGTCACGGTTGTCTCTTGTAGGTATCTGAATTGTAAAATATCTGGCAGAAGGTGTCTGGGCCATTTCATAGCAGCAATCCAGGAGTGACCACAACACATCTGTATTCCGCTACTGTAACTGAATCTCCTCTAAACGGTTTGCGGTTGATGATCTGGGGCTACTGTCAACCAATCAGCTCGCTCCCATCCTGCAGTGGGCTGGAGTTTTCACACTGCTTGTGAAATGCATGCTGCTGCACAGAGCAGTCTGCAGCCTCTCCTGTGCATTAGACCTGCATTTGTGCCTTTCCAGCATCCTACTTATAATAATCTATAGGACTTTAGTTTCTGCCAGGTGTGATATGGTCAAACTTCCCTATGGAAAGCATCATGGGGATATATAGTTACCAGAGCTCCTGCCTGCTGACGGCGAATTCTACAATCAAGATGGCGGACAAAAGCAAGTTAGAGGTGGAATGTGGGGAATGGAAAAAGGCAGTTTAACCATTATAATGTGGGTTAGGTTAGGGGGTGGTTGGAAGGATTTCATGTGTCTGCTGGAGTTTCTGTATCAGAATCAACAATTATCACCTATCCACAGGATTGTCTGATCGCTGGGGGCCCCCACCGATGACAAAAATGGGTGTTTCCGAACCCCTATCCCCATAATGAGGAGCTTAAATAAAGCGGTGGTCGAGCATGTGCCTACCGCTCCATTCAATTCCTATGGGACTGACGGAAACAGCCAAGTGCTGTTTCGGTCAGTCCCATGGACTTTGAATGATGCAGCAGCGCGCATGCTCGACCGCCGCTCCATTCAATGTCCACCTGACTGCTCAAACAGATGGTTTGGGACCCTGTACTCAAGATCGGTGGGGGCTCCAGGGATCAGACAATTATTATCTATCCTGTGGATAGACAATGGTTGTCGATTCCGGTACGACCCCTTTAGCTACACCTCCTGCAATTCCTATTCCTACTCCACTCCGCATAGAGAGGCCACATGCCCATAAATACATAGATGATTTCTATCTTGTTACTGTTTATCTTCATTTGAAATTCTACCAAGACAACTTAACCCACGGTATGGAAAAAGATGTCCTTTTAATATAGCCTTAGCTCTTTCTGCGTGATCAAAGTAGATAGGAGCGCAGCTCTTGTGACAGACCAGTTTGATGCAGATCTCTCTATGGATTTGCCTGGGCTGGGGGTTGAGGTTTAGGTTATCATAAAGCAGAAGGAGTGATGGGGATTATGGATTGCCTTCTAGAGCCGTTATAAATTAACAGCACATGGGCAGCTTCCTTTGACAGCTCTTTGATGTCTCGGTTCAGCAGGATATACATCAAACCACAAAGGGAATTTTTAGCTATTTATCATTAACTTCAGCCGAGTGGTTCTCATCATTGAGATCACCTTCTTCTTTAACCCCTCTGCAAATGCTTAAGTCAAACTTACTACAGAAGTTTTCAGACAGGGAATAAATAAAGAGAAAAAACAAAAAGAAACATAGTACTGCCATATATTTTCTACAGGGACAACCGGATTTTGATATTTATTGCAAAAACAAAAGTAACATTATTTCCTATTCTGCACTGATGAGATCTAACAAGGTGAAACAGGCTGGATGTATGTATGTATTTTGTATGAGCCCGTGCCATGCTGCAGAAGTGTAGTAATTCAATAGTCTGACATTTGGATTCACTCAAGGTGCCGTTTTGCGAAATAGGGGAAATGCAACCAAATCTTATCCGCCACTGCTAGCATCGTACAGAACTATGATGCTAGGAGCGTGTTCGGTCCGGGACTTGCTGCCGAAATACGTTCCGTCCATTACGGACGTAACATTCTCGTGTGAATCCAGCCTTAGGTTTAAAGGGTAACTAAACTTTAAAAAAAACAAAACTTTTGACATATCAGAAGTTTTGATTGGTGGGGGTCCGAGCACTGAGACCCCCACAGATCGCTAAAACAAAGCGACAGAAGCACTAGGGTGAGCGCTGTGCCGCTTCATTGTACGGACTCATAGATTTTCTATTGAGCCGATACATCGCTCCAAGGAAAGCGGATAAAAAAAAAAAACTGACCACTGAGACCCCCCCATCAATCGATAAAACGAAGCAGCAGTAGCGCTCGGGTGAGAGCTGTGCCGCTTAGTTTCTGATCGGCTTTTCTCGGAAAGCTGAGTGGGCGGTGTACAGACTCAGATTTTTTATTGAGCAGGTACACCGTTCCGAGGAAAGCCGATCAGTGCTTCTGCCGCTTTGTTTTAGTGATCTGTGGGGGTCTCAGTGCTCAGACCCTCACCAATCAAAACTTCTGATGTGTCACTACGATGTCAAAAGTTTTTTTTTTTAAATGTTTAGTTACCCAAATCCTCTTACACAGGCCTGTATTGTAGTTCCAAACTGTACGGAGCCGTATTGCGGCACCTATAGAAGTCTATGGGATACTTCAGATTTCATATAGGAGGATTGCTCGCCAAACAAAATCCGACCGCAGAAAAACCCTACTTCATTCCATTACATACCGTATTAAATAGATATTCTCCCCTAGAAGCATTGCCGACGTCCTTGAATCTGTAGGGACGTTGTATGCCAGTGTACAGACTCCATTCACACGCAGTTTTATACATGTTGCCTTAGCGAAGAGTTAAGGCTTCCTAGTAGTGGACCCTTCTACTTTCTAATTTATTTATATTTGTTATTCCAGGATGACCGGGACCCGACAGGTGCCGGATTAGCAAAGCTTTTAGATCAGATGGACATGGATTATGTTTGAAGACAAGATCTCTAGGAAGTTGATCCAAAATAATACTCTAATATGCAATAGAATCAGAGGAGCCTTATGATTGGTTAGATCTGCTCGGCCTGGGAAACTAACGGTGGATTATCAGAGTTTCTGGATTATTGGGTGCCGGATTAAAGGATGTTCACAGTATAAACTGTATTTTAAAGCAAAATGTATACATTTCAATTTAACCACGTTTGCTATGGATCTATTTTGCATTATTATCCTATAATATTCCCCCTTTGTTATGTTGGCAGGTCTATACTGCGAGTAGCGTAATATATGACAAGGATGCTTTAATGTCAAACGCCGGCTACTCATTTATTAATTTCTCCCTCTTCTTTAATGAGACAGGCGAACTCACCAGAGAAACGAGCAATCAGTCTAAAAATGTAGTTATTCCTAGCAGCGAGAATTCGTCTATCACATGGCTTTGAGTTTCTGCAAATGAACCGAACTGACAGGTGGGATTCAAAGGTCCCCAATCCCCTCCGATGGGTAAAGCTTTTTCCTATTAAATTGCCTGGAGCGGGCTGGAGTCACGGTAATAAGATGTGCAGTGCAATAGCGCCCTCTGTAGGCAGTGTCCTCCAGCCAGGTTATACTACAATCCGTCCAACCTGGATACTGTATATTCAATCTAATGGTAGAGAACGCTCATCCTTAGTAATTCGGCAACCAGATGGTCCCATTTGGACACCCTCGTCTATAAATAAACTGAATGTGTTATTGCAGAGCCGGTCGTGTTTCCATTACCACGATGAGCGATTAAAACCCCATTTATTTCATCCAGACAACGGCGCAACATGATGTTCTTTATGGTAAATATTATTAAAAGCCAATATACTGTAGGCATTCTGTAACTGTTAAATACAACATATGTTCCCGACACATTCTGAATGAGTAGCCTCAAATTAATAGACGTAAACCAACAGGGGTGATGGGCGCAGCCAAGCGGGCACGGGAAAGAAAAGGATCATTTACAGGAGTCTATGTAATGAGATGGAGCAGAATGTGGTGTAACCAATAGACCTGAAGACAACCTGGCCAGGTTTGAAAACGCAGCAAGGGGTTGGTTTGGTGTTTTTTTTTTCGGCCAGTTAGTGGCGTTTGTCTCCCATAAAACTTCAATGTTTTTTTCTGTCCGATTCAAAAATTGGTAGTAATATATTTTTTTGCCAAAACGGCGAAAAAAAAAATAGAGGCATTAAAAAAAATAAAAATCCATGTACCATTGAAAAAAAGTATTTGTGCAAAGAGTATTTGCAACTAGAACATATAAATAAATTTTATTATTTTCTTTTATGTTCTTCCAATTAGACTTCGGCTTCGTTCACATCTGCGTCGGGGGTTCCGTTGGACCTTTCCGTCAGGGGACCCCACGAATGGAAACTAAACGGAAACCACAGCTTTCAATTTGCATTACCATTGATTTCAATGGTAACGTTTTCAGTTTGTCTCCGTTTCCGTTTTTCGGCGGAATCGATAGCACATTCTACTACGCTATGGATTCCGCCGAAATAAAACGAAAACCTTACGCAACGGAGACAAACGGAAACCATTAGCAACGGAAGCATTACCAGTGAAATCAATGGTAATGCAAACGGAAAGCTGTGGTTTCCGTTCATGGGTTCCCTGGACAGAAAGGTCTGACGCAGATGTGAACGAAGCTTAAGTTGGTTAAATTGTAACTTTCTAAGGCCCTGTTCACATCACTTTTCAGTCAGATGAACAGAAGCGTTTTCGTTTGCAATATCATGGATTGCAATGGTATTTTTTTTCGTTCAGTTGGCGTCCGTTCCGCTAGGTTTCCGTCTTTCCGGGAATAATAGGGTAGCGTACTGACGGAATAGATGAACGGAAAGACAAAACGTAATGTGAACAGGGCCTAAACTGTACTGCTATTTTGTACTTCTGTACAGGTTACCTTATATATGAAAATAATCAAATAAAAATATTGAAACCGAACATATAAAAAAAAAATACAAGTCCTTGAGTTGTTAAAAATTCTATTCATCAGGGTGATGACCAATACGGCCTCCATTATACCCGCTATATAGGTAGTCACCCTGCTTTCCCAGACACCTAAATGGCAGATCTGTCCTGCAGGGATATGCCCCCTGCCCCCATAATGAGTAAAGCCAGTTACACACCGCGGTAATATAGGCACGTTTTTGTGTGTGTACAACCGCAACACGTGAAGCCCCCTCGGTTCTACAAAACCAGACTTAGGTCACCATGGGCTTATCTAAATCCAGTAGAACCGTGGGGAGTCCTGGTGTGTCGCCTGTAAGGCTGGGTTCCCATGTAGCGTAAACTCGGTGGAATGTCCGCAACAGAATTCTGTGCGGAAATTCCGCAGCATTTACAGTAGCAGCAAAGTGAGCGAGATTTACAAAGTCTCATGCCCACGCTGTGGAAAAAAAAAAACAACGCAGTCATGCAGAAAGTTCTACGGTGCGACTTTCAGTACCACAGCATGTCAATTTATGCTGCATATTGTGAGCGGAGATGCTGCGTGTTTGGTCCATAGACTTCAATGGGGAGCAGAAATTGCGCAACATATGTTAAGTTACGGATTTTACAGCGTTTACACAGTAAAGACCCTGGAAATCCGCAGGTGCACATATATTTTGCAATAATCGATATTTAACACTAAATCCGCAAAAAAAACACACCGCAATATGCGCAGCAAAAATGCGCTATTTGCTGCGGATTTCTGTGACAGATTTCATCTGTGCTTTTTTTTCCGTTTGAGACTTTCTGTTTTCCCGTGTGTGGGAACGTAACCGAATATGGATGATAAATGTGGGCACATGAAACCGGACAGATGTCCTTCAAGAGTATAGGGAGATGGGTGACAACCGCTGGGGAGGCTGGAATGATGATCGTAATGGTTGTCACTCAGCTTTCCTAAAGAAACTCCAAAAGAAGACAACTTAAAGTGTAACTACACCTTCAAACTTCTGACATGTCATAGTGACATGTCAGAAGTTTTGATCTATGGGGGTCCGAGCACCCCCACTGTTTGCTAGAACGCAGCAGCAGAAGAACTAGGGTGAGCGCTGAGTCACTTGGGTTTCTGATCGCCTTTTTTCGGAAAGCCGATGTAGCGGTGCATAGGTCCATAGACTTTCTATGGAGTCCGTCCACCGTTACATCGGCTTTCCAAGACAAGCCAATCAGAAACCAAGCGGCGCAGCGATCACCCAAGCGCTTCGTTCGAGTGATCGTTGGGGGTCTCAGTGCTCGGACATCCACCGATCAAAACTTCTGAAATGTCACTATGACGTCAGAAGTTTGTTGAAAGTTTAGTTACCCTTTAAGGGGGGTGGGGGGGGGATATCATGAGCTCTTTATCCTAATATTGTATCCTGGTTTTCCAATTTCTTCAGCCTGCGTTGTCCACAAGTCTCCCCTGTCCCCAGTACATGAGGCTCAAGATATTTATTTCCATTATGATTTATCAAGTTAAGACCTCGAGCACCTAATGACGGATGATTTCAGAGATCTTCCATTGCCCCCTATTCATATTGCAGTACCATAGATTATATAGAGAGATAGATATATATATATATATATATGTGTGCGTGTATGTGTGCGTGCTGCTTCCATTACAGGGAAAATGATTGATTTTCGCCATTTTACCGGACAGGACCGCTCATATGGGCTCTTTTTACACTGGCCTTTATTTCATCTGCTATAAATCTCTGCGTGAGGGTTTCTCCAAGGTCATCAATCTTTTTCCGAGCTGATACGATTTAAGAAAGCCAAAAAGACTATAATAGCAGACAGACGGTGGCATGATTTACGGCGGCTGAACAGCCTTCGGGGGACCTCCCTTCGCACACCCTTGTTAAGTCGCAGTTATTACAGCCCATATTGATGTGACCACCGCCATAAACCGGCAGCACAGGGAAGCTCACAAACGTCTCATCAACATGACTGCGTGATTAACTACTGGAAGGAGGACAGCTGTAATAAAGAGTCAGGGCGCTTTCACACGAACAGATCTCTTGGCTAGCAAACGAGCGGCGATCGATCATACAGCACGTCGATCGGCGCTCTTTAGCTCCATTTACATGCAATGATTGAAAGTATGGGGACGAACGATCGATAATACGATTATTTGTCCCCATTCATTTGCAACTCGTCGGCAGCACATCTCCTGTTTACATGGGAAGATGTGCTGCTGACTAGCGATCACGTTTACTCGATCATCGGCTGATCGCTGCCCTGTTTACACAGCCAAGGATCAGGAACAATCATCCGATACACGCTCATCCACCCAATCATTGGCCTGTGTGAAAGGGCCTATAGGCCTTATTCGCGTGAGCGTATTGAATGGTGAAAATATGGAGCACATGAAATACGGATAATTTAAAGGGCACGTCTACCTTTACACACCTATTTACAGTGAATTTGCATAGATACCATGTACAAAAAGTTGAGTAACTTTGTAAACGGGTTGCATTAAGGTCATATGACAAGGCCCGATATGGGTCGGGAAAACGAGCGCAGATTAACAATACAGCTCGTTGATCGGCTCTTATTTGCGCCTTGCACACGGAGCAATAATTGGTTGTTATGGGGACGAGCGGTCGTTACTACGATCGCTGGTCCCCATACATTTCCGTCGTGTCGGCAGCGCATCGCTCTGCTTACACAGTAATACGTGCTGCGGACGACAATAATATTTATCGCTGCATAAACTATACGATCGAACGATGAACGAGAAGTTGTCTGTTCATCGACTGATCGATGCCCCGTTTACACAGGACAATAATCGGGAATGCATATGAACGCTCATTTGCCTGATCTTTGGCCTGTGTAAAAGGGCCTTTACTGATATGGAGTTACAGCCCTTTTCTGCATTTACATCTGTGCTGGTTGCTATTGGAAACAGTCAGCAAGCTGGTCAGCAGACATCCCCCTAATAGCTGAGCTCCTATAATGCAAAAATAGTTATTTTTTTCCAACATGCACATGGCCGGGTAAACAGACTACACTTCCCAAAATGCAAATCACCAGCTCAAGCTCCGCGCAGACACTGAACAAGCAGGGAATGCTGGGGAGCTCTTAAAAAAAAAAAATCTACTTCGATTCTCAAACTCCAGACATCAAATATCTATTCCCTGAGATTTCCGTAACTCAGACACACAGCTGTAGAAGAAGTCATGAGGGTCCCAGCTCACAAATTCCCATAAAAACTGGAATCTGCATTTGTTTTCCAGAAACAGTGCCACTCTTATGCATGGGCTGTATATGGTATTACACTTATCACATTCCGGTAATCAGCCGCAATACCAGGCACAACCAATGGACCAGAGAGGCGCTATATCTGGAAAACAAACAGACCCTTTATTCTAGCCCTGAACGACCCCATACAGAAGTAATGCAGCGGGAAAAAGTGAAGAAAAAAAAAACCCTCAAGGTAAAACGGCATATGAAGAACGAGACGCCAATCCAGGATTTACCTGCAGCTTTTAAAGCAGCGGTTGAATCTGCACCAAATCGGCCTTAAGATGGCGCATACTAATCCCGTCCACTACGAATATCTCGACGCCGCAACGAAATTGCGGCAAAACCGCAAACACATAGCCGAATATGTTCAATATAAAATAGAAGGTTTGTAGGAATATAGAAGCATAAAATAAAGTGCTGGACTCTGCATTGACGGTCTCCTTCTGATTCCCACCTCCTCCATTAACCGGCTGCACGGGATTTGCTTTATGCCTCCAGCTAAATCCTATCCCAAGGTGTCGGCCATTGATATCTATTGATTCCTACGCTGAATACTGACCTCATTTAGCTTTAGGGCTGGTCGTAATAAGGAGATAACGCTACAGCATGTGGAACCGGAGGAATTGACACACAAGTCACTCCAGTGTGAGATCCTCAGAGGGAGAAGACGTCTTTATTTTATACTGAAGCAGGAATTATATTATAAGCGGAAAACGAATGCATTATGGATTATTGTCTCTCCGCGGCCACGAGCGACCGCTTACCTTCACAAGCAATTCCACCCTAAACAAGCGGATGCCATCAGTCTCCATGTATATGGGGCAAATAAAACGTGTTCATTGTCGAGCAAGAAATATGCCTGCAGTAGAGGAAGGAATCTCCACCCAATAGTAAACGGGTGAGTGCTGTTCACGGGCGGTTTTCGCCTTCCGATTTGTAATCATAAAAGATGGAACGATTAGGCCCTGTTCACACGGAGTATTTTGCAGGCAGAAAAAAATCTGCCTCAAAACTCCTCCAGGAAATTTGAGTCAGATTTTGACCTGTCTGCACTTTGACGCGGTATTCGTGGCGTTTTTTGCCCACGGCCATTGAGCACTGCGGGCAAGAAAACGCAACGAAAAACGCTGCTTCTGCATCCCATTGATTTGAATTGGAGGTCAGAGGCGGGACCGCAGCAAGAAAGGACATGCCGCTCTTTATTCCTACGGGGAAAAAAAACAAAACGCCTCCGCCTGGAAAGAAATGGGAAGCGGTTTCGGACGTTTCTTGGCGCTGATTCAGACGCGGTTTCCGCGTCAAGAAACTCAAGTGTGAACTGGGCCTTAGGGTAAGTTCACACATACATAGCATAAACAATGCAGAATTTAGCGTTTTCGCAAGGGAAATTGACATGCTGTAGATGGAGAAGCCGCACCGCAGGTTAATTTCCGCACTTCTTGTCCGCGTATTTTTTCCGTAATGTGCGGATGTGATCTGTTGAAGTTTGTTTAAGGAACACCCTGGGTAAAACAGACATACAGCACTATGTTATTGAGCGCCTGAGGGGGCAGTGAATGACAGAGGGATTCAAAGGAAGCCAGAGAGAGAATACCAGTCATACACCGCCCCCCACAGGCCTGTGATGGAACAACACAGTAAGAGTTTATGCCCCCATAACAGTGCCAGTCACACAGAATGGCTTTGCAGGCCGCTTGCAGCCCCCTGGACCACAGGTTGCGCACCCCCTCCTGTAAGTCAGTGTCCAACCCTTTAGGTTAGGAACACACAGGGTGGATACCCTGCGTAAAAGTACACTGCATATCCGTCCTGGAAACCCCCGGGCATTACGCCTGAAAAACCGCACCAAATTGTGGTGTTTTGTTTTTTGGGGGTCGGACATGTCTGAAGAGGAAATACTGCAGGAATTTAAAAAAAAATATAGAAGAAACTTTATACTTACCCTTGTCATGGTGACGCATCCCTCTTCTGAGTACAGCCCGGCCTCCTGGGAAGACGCCGTAATCCATGTGACCGCTGTAGCAGTCAATTGAGATAAAATGTCATCCCAGGAGGACGGCCTGTACTCAGAATAGAGAAATGCGTCGCTATGACACCCGCCGGGGGTAAGTATTGGCTTTTTTATTCGTTTTAAAAAAGAAAAAAAATCCCAGTTAGGTATTTTTTAGCAGAATCGCATCCTTTCTGCCGCAAAAGTCGCAACACAGGGCTCTTTGTTGCAGGTTTTACCTCCCCATTGAATTCAGAGGAAAACCTGCAACAGAAGAGCAGCGGTTCCGCAGCATAAATTGACATACAGCAGGATAAAATACTGCACCGCAATTTATGACCGTTTTATAGGTGGATTTTTTCCGGATTTGTTTAGGTCTCATCCACTCTGCTGATACTGTAACACGCTGCGGAGGTTCCGTAATAAAATACGTTGCAGAAAATCCACAGCGTATCCGCTGTGTGTGTTCCTACCCGTACAGAGTCTTGAAACAGGACGGGTTCTCAGGGTTATTGGGACACCCGTCTGCAGAGCTATCTTGCATACTTTTTCCCCAGGGAACATTGTCCTAAAGACGTCCTACAAACTAAAGCTCCGCAAGGAGAATCAGTGCCTTCCAGGAACATTTTTAACTAAATGTCCATGTTACCTCGATAGAGAAGATAAGTGGCTACCAGTCATAGCGGGCGCTACTTATTGCCAGGCAAACCAAAGGATCGGACAAAATCCAACCAGAGAGGTTTGAATGGTGTATATCCGCTCATTAAGCTCCGTATACAAGGCTCCTCGGTCTGTGCAGTTCTACATCACTAGAGTGGATTTCACTTTATAATATCAAATTGAAATATTTTAATATTAAATAGTTTTAAAATTTCGGCCACAAATCCTTCCTCTAATTTCAAGCATAAAAATTCCACATTAAAAGACACCGCAAAACCTAATGCAAATCCCTCATGATAAAAAGCATTACACTGGTGCAAACGGCTAAAGGGACAAGTAATCGTATGCACAAAAACGGAAACCCCCGGTCTCCCACCCCCCAAAGTCGCAAGTTTTATGCTTGCCCTATTCCAACACCTTTACAATAGTGCCGTAAAGGACATACATTCGATTCCTCACCTTTTTCAAGACCACATCTTGCTGTCAAGGGAATGAAAACAATTAGAAGCTTCAATTTCTTTTCATTTTTCAAGATCTCTGCTTGCTGGCAGCAAAGAGAAACAATCTTATTTGCATCGAGTGGCTGGAAACGCAGCTTGATCATATCCAGATGACATAGCTGCAGGGCTTGTTACACGAGAGAGGCCTGATTCATAGTAACAAGCCACGCACCTGCGCTAGTTGGATAGAATCAGAATGAGTTTCCCACCTCTCTATGCAAATAATAATGTTTCTATACGCTGACAGGAAGAAGAGATCTTGAAAACTGATGAATTGAATCACAAAGTATATTAGAAAGTTGCAGAACTTTTATTATATACAGTGATTACACTTTATTTTAGAGAACATTTTACTGAAGGAGCGAGATTTTCAGGGTCAGTGAGGGAAGATACTTACATGGTTCAGGTAAACTTGACACTTCATGGATTTTTTCAGCTGTTCCTGACTCCCTCCAAGTGATTCCAAACAAGAGGCTGCAATAAAGAACACACAATCCGTCAGCGGGGGCAAACAAGGTCATAAACGTTCGGCTACATTCACACGACAGTGAAAAACGGCCGTATGACGTTCTACGGGTGTATTCACAGCGCCGTTTTTTGTTTTTTTAAAGGCCCGTCAATACCAGCAGTCAAAACATTGGACATGTCCTATTTTCGGGCGTTTTCACGGCCAGACGTTTCCCATAGTATTCAGTGAATCAGTTTTTAACGGCCGATTCTCAGGAATCAATCCTTGTAACGGCTGGTGAAAACTGATGTTGGCCGAGGATTCCCTGCACACAGCGCTACTTTGAGCGCTGAGCCCGGGAAACCCTTGACATTACTGTCCATATATGGACAGCAAAGTCAGAGCTTTCAACTATGGAGTCCCCGGCCGGAGCATCGCAAGAGGAGACTCCTGTCTTGGGAAAGCTCTTGACGTCACTATCCATATATGGACAGTGGCGTCAGGGAGTGGCGTCAGGGAGTGGCGTCAGGGGCTCCCTTTGACCCCCCCCCCCTGTAGATAGCACCCTCTCCCATGTAGATAGCAACAACCACCCGAGTAGATGGCACTCCCTGCCTGTAGATAGCAAGCCCATCCCCCACCCCCGTAGATAGCGCATCTGCAGCTCCCTGTAGGAGCGGAATCCCAGGCGGCCAGACCCCGCTCTGGGCAGGGATTCCGCTCCTGGAGACGCCGGGGGTTTCTCCGCTCCTGGAGAAACCCCCGGCGTCACTATCCATATATGGACAGACGTCTTGTGCTTCGTCTATGAGCGGAATCCCTGGCCAGAGGGATTCCGCTCCTACAGGAAGTTAGTAGCGCTATCTACAGTGCGGGTGGCAGTATCTACAGGGGACACTGGCGCTATCTACATAGGCACTGTGGCACTGTGATACTATCTATAATGGGACCTGCGGCACTATGTGGGCTCTGGCACTTTATATGTGGGCACTGTGTCACTATCTATAGTAGGCACTGAGGCACTATTTGGGCACTAGCACTGCTTATGTGGGCACTGTGGCATTAACTACAGTTTGCACTGTGACACTATGTGGGCACTGGCCCTATGTGAGCATTATCTACAGGGAAATTGCGGCACTATCTATATGGGCACTGTGGTGTTTTCAGTTTGTTGGGACAAAAATACCTGACAAATGAAATACAACTTTTTTTTTTCTAACGGTCATGAAAAACATATCGACAGTTGATCAGTTTTCAATGGCCATTTTTTCTCTGTCGTGTGAATGTCTCGTACTCAAAGTAAACCAGAGCCGACCCTTCTTTCTACCAGTACGACCTGACGATTCCGTCCTGACAACGTCAGGCTCCGTCCACACACGCGCTGTGGCTTCAGTTTATGACAGACACCACAGCACAGTGCCGGATCCGTTGCACGACAGATAACAGCGGCACCAGACGGACCCTATTGACTTATAATGGGGTCCGTCGGATTCCGCTGAGGCGTCCGTAGTCTTGACTGTGAAAATAGCGATGCATGCAGCGTTAATTTAGACTGTCACATTTGACCGAATCTGTGACGGAGGCTACAAAACAGATGTGAACAGAGCCTTACTGGTATCTCCATGGTTAGGTTCACACGGCACATTTTTATTTTTTTTGTGGCTAAAGAAAAATACCTCTAAAAATGCTTCAAATACAACACGTTAAAAGGGGTTTTCCGGGAAGTGAAAAAAAATTCTGAAAAAAACAAAACAAAAAACTACCAGACCTGAACATTATTACTGGTAATTCTATAATGAAGCTCCATTCCGTCATGCAGCGTTTGTGCCACGCGGTTTTACCATGGTTTATTTACTGCACGCTTGTACAGTTGAAAGATATTTATCAGCCTCTATTCCTCTTATGACTTTAGCACTTTCATATACAGCCCTGTCCTTGCTAACATAATCAGGAGAATGGCCACATAAGATTACTCACCTCCTGAAATACTCTGTGCCACTGAGAATCCTAGTCTCACCACGCTCACACAGTGACCTAACATCCAGATATGAAGCAGATGCCCACAACAGCCAATCAGATCACGTCTTTCATATTCTAAATTGCACTAGAAAAATGAGAGCTGGAATCTGATTGGTTGCTATGGACAACACCTCAGCTATTTACTCGCACTAGCTTTTATACATGACACCCGGTGCGGCTCCTGCCTGTTATATTATATAATTACCAAGACTGCTATTGATGCCACTCAGCGCCTCCAGCACAGACTTTACTTCTTCCGACTTCAGTTTCCCCGCCATGGTACAGGGTCGCGGTCACGTGTTCGTACGTCACTACGTGCGTAAAGACGCCTGGCTTCCGTGCGTCGCCCCGGGCAACGGTGTACGGCGCTGCCATGTTTCTGTACGGAATTGCCAAAGTCAATCACTTACGACCAGAGAGGGAGGCGGGAAGAGAGGGGAGAAGGTCCGCGGTGGTCAGGAGAAAGGTAATGACTGTCACCCTCAAATCAGCTGGGGGTCAAAGGTCAGCGTGACGCATCATGAGGAGGGTGACAACACCCTGAGATTTATTATATTTTACCCAGTCAGAAATATTTAACCCCTTTAAGGACGCAGACAGTTTTACCTAAAAATTACCAGAAGAATGTGTTCGTTTTCTTTTTTCGCCTTCTTCCGACAGTCGTCATTTTATTATCTTGAACGCCGCCATAGAGTTGTCGTTTTTTGAGGCGCTTATATTATGGAAAATGCAGAAAATTACCCTCTGATACCCGCGTTATCACAGGATATCCTGGGGTCTTTTTTTAGGTCCTCATTCAGACGGTCGTATTACGGCCGCACGTCCTGGCTTGACCGCAGGTCTAATGAGCCGAGTAACAGAATGGTAGATCCCTATCAGCTTTTCTACGCCAGTAGAGAAGTCGCAAAGGGGCTCAAAAGTCGCAATTTGATGTGCAAATTGCAACTTTTGGCCCTTTTGCGCCACCCTTGCCACTTCTCTGGAAAGGGGAGTGATCTCTGGGAAAGAAGGCGTGGCCACTGTGGACCGGTATATTTGTTATAATCTACGCCAGATCTACACCAGCGCCTAGCTAGCGTATATTTCACTCTATGGGGCGTAGCAAGGTGGACGGTCACACCGGGCCCCTTACCGTTCCACGCCTCGACCAGAATGTTTGGCGCATGGCTGCGGTCTTTAATAAAGTTTTACAGAGAAATGTTTTCATTATTGATTTCAATGTTTTGTGTTGCCATCGCTTGGCTTAACTTAAAGGGGTTTTCCCATCAAAAACATTTATAACATATCCACAGGATAAGTCATAAATGTCAGATAGATGCGGGTCCCACCTATCTCTAGAACGAGACCCCCTAAACCCTGTTCTACCTTTGTCTGTTCTCGCTGCCTCCCGGCCACGTCCTTGTTGTATGGTCGGGAGTTACGAAAACAGCTCGGCTCGCTGAGCTACGCTGTTTCCGTAACTACCATTCAGTTTTATGGGACTTACGGATACAGTGTAGCTCAGCGAGATACGCTGTTTTTTAGTAACTCCCGAGTAAAAAGTAACCTTTTTCATGGTCAGAATTGAGCTGCAGAACGGGGTTTAGGGTGCCCCGTTCTAGAGATAGGTGCGGGTCCCAGAGGTGAAACCCGCATCTATCTGACATTTATGGCTTAAGCCCCATACACACGACCGTAAAAAAAACTCTGTAATTGCGGACCGCAATACGGTCCGTAATTAGAAACCCGCCCGCTTCTATTAGCCGCGGACATGTTTCCGTATAGCTACGGAAGGGTGTCCGTGCCGTAGAACCGTGCCGGGAAATTTGGAGCATATCCTACTTTTCCGTTTTTTGCGGGTCGTGCTCCCATACTTTTGTATAGGAGCACAGCACGAAAATGCGGCCCGTGGGTGTCCTTATTCTTTCCGGCAAACATGACTGAAAATGCAGACGGCGGCTTCGAGCAGAGCCTCGACGATAGTGTGAACTCAGACTGATCTATGAGAGAAAAAAATCTCAGTAAAAAGTTAGAGGTACAATATAGGTCCATAGCGGGCTACGAGGGCCATGTGACAGGTCTGTGCCGCATGGATCCATAATACGGCAGTATCTGAGGCCTTCGGGCCGCGAGACTTTGAAAAGCTCCCGCTGCTGTAAGGTTCCGCAGTGGTTGCCAAAACCACGCCCCCTTAGTCAGCCAATAGCTGCAGAGCACGGATGTCGTCACTTTGCTTCCTATTTGTAACGTTGTTGCTTTTTCAGTCATTATCCCCTCGATACGTTATTTAGGTGAATGTTTACTCCTTCCAAATCTTCCGTTTACTCGTTTTTCCTTATTTACAGACTTTACCTGATTAAAATGAGCATTCAGCCGTCTCCCAAGGAAACAGTCGTCATCACTGGAGGTGGCGGTTACTTTGGACACAGGTTGGTGCCGCGGTATAATTAATAATCTTGCGTAATTATGGAAAGTCTATTAATAATCTATTTAATTATTCAATTCCAATGGGGATACGTTGACTAATGAGGACTAATTGCATCTTCCGGAGACGCCAAATTTCCATTATTAATTAGATTACGTTAATGGGTTTTGCCGTTCTGGGTTTAATAAATATTCTGCCATTGCTCCCATCCGCTTAATATATGGGCTTGAGTTGAAGATTTATTTAAAGGGACGGCACCCTGTATAATGTTATAGACTAGAATTATGGCGCATAGTGTACTTTAGTAATATTTGTGTACAAGGAAAGAGCATACAGTAGTATATATACACAGGTTGCCCGTCACAGACTCGCTGATCTGTATTATCTACTGATCGTGGCCGTGAACTTTGCCCTTTATATAACACATTCCCTATTACATATGAACACAGGAGCTGTACAAGCTTGCATGTCCTTTCTTCACCAACCCCCCCTCCCAAAAAACAAAAACTTCCACTCAATACCTTAACCTGAGTCATCCATGTATGTTATGGACCTTTCACACCAACCAATATGGGCCGTAAAAACCTGCGGCGATCAACGAGACAGCTCGTCGATCGGCGCTCGTTTGCTGCTTTCACAATGAGCAATGATTGGTTGTGTATGGGGACGAGCGCTCGTTACTCTGATCACTCATCCCAATGCATTTCCATCATGTCGGCCGCGCGTCTCCCTGTTTACACAGAGAGATGTGCTGCCGACAACGATGATATTAATTGCTGCATAAACGGTACGATCAGCCGATGAACAAGCGTTTACACGGGGCAGTGATTGGGACCGAGCGTTCATATGAACACTGGCTTGCCCGATCATTGGCCCGTGTAAAAGGGTCTTTAGGTTGTTAAAGGGCTTGTCCGAGATGTAATGACTTTGTGTAAATGCTTGTAATTTATAAATCTAAATACATTAGTAATATACTTACGTTTTCCAAAGTGGCCCCGTTTCCATATCCTGCCGTGGGGAACTTGACAGGTGACGTCACTCTCTGCTCTGGCCGCTTTGTTGATCTTGAATTCTTTGCCAGGTATACGACACGTCACTTGTCACGTGGTGTATATCGGCTGGATCTGCTTCACAGCCCGCAACGCGCATGCGCTGTCACTGCTGTTCTCGAGATAACAGCACAGGCCGCGCATGCGCGTTACAACAGAACAAGCCGATATACACCACGTGACAAGTGATGTGTCGTATACCCGGAAAAGAATTCAAGATCAACAAAGCGGCAGAGCAGAGAGTGACGTCACCCGTCAAGTTCCCCACGGCAGGATCTGGAAACGGGGCCGCTTTGGAAAACGTAAGTATATTACAAATGTATTTAGATTTATAAATTACAAGAATAAACACAAAGTCATTAAATGTCGGACAACCCCTTTAAATAATCTTTACAATCGTTTCAGGAAAAGCTTGGTGAGACTCAATATGGCTGCGATCCCACAGGGGTTGTCACCCAGACTCCTGAATGGCAAATCTACCTAGTTATTTTGATTGACATCAAAGCGTCAGATAAATATTCAGGCAGATTTACCATTCATAAGGGCTGACAAAGCTAGGCGTAAAGATCTGTGGGAGCTGTCATGGTGGCTATGTCGGGGATCATCCAGCTTTCCTAAAAACAGATGTAACTACGAAAACTGAATGGACCGTTTAAGAACTTGACAGACATCCATGAACATGGCTCAGCTTGACAACTGCAGTCCCTAAAATCTCTGCTCAGGGACTGAATTATTTAAGGGAACACTCCGTGCAAAATTGTAACACACTTATGCCTAGTACAGAGTCTAAAGAGGTGGAGCATGACTCAGGTATTCCCTGTTTGGTGCATGCTGGGAGTCGTAGTTTCACCGCAGGTTGGAGGTCACTGTTATTTAATCACATTGAATACAAAATCACCATGCCTGTTTCCGGTTTCTAGGTTAGGCTGCACACTGCACCAGAAGGGGGTCAATGTGATTCTTTTTGATGTGCGAAAACCAGTGCAGGACGTTCCCGATGGAATCCAGTTCATACAGGGGGACATTCGCTCCCTATCTGCCGTGGAAGAAGCTTTCACTAACGCATCCTGCGTAATCCATACAGCTTCTTATGGGATGTCGGGTCGGGAACAACTCCAGACGCAGCTTACTGAAGAAGTCAATGTGAAGGGGACAGAGAACGTCATCCAGGCTTGCATCAGTAGAAGCGTGCCTCGGTTAGTCTACACCAGCACGTTTAATGTGGTCTTTGGTGGGCAGTCCATTAGAAATGGCGACGAGTCCATGCCGTATCTACCTCTGAATCGCCACGCTGACAACTACTCCCGCACCAAAGCCATTGCTGAGAACAAAGTGCTGAGAAGTAACGGGCAGCCGCTGGCGAATAAAAGCGGATGTTTAAAGACTTGCGCCCTCCGGTCGGCCGGTATTTATGGCCCCGGGGAGCAGAGACACCTTCCCAGGATCATCAATAATCTTGACCAAGGGTTGTTCGTATTTTCTTATGGGGATCGTAATAATCTGGTGCAGTTCGTTCACGTCGATAATCTTGCATCCGCCCATATTTTAGCAGCTAAAGGTCTTACAGATGAAAAGAACCAAATAGCCGCTGGCCAGGCGTACTTCATAGCCGATGCCGCCCCAATCGATAATTTCCAGTTCTTCCGCCCCTTTATCGAGGGTCTTGGATACAAGTTTCCTTCTATCCGGGTTCCCCTCTTTTTAATATATTTTATGTCCTACCTTACTGAATGGCTTCATTTTCTTATCAAACCCATCTATAACTTTCAGCCTTTGCTGACCCGCGCAGAGGTGTACAAAACGGGGGTCACGCACTATTTTAGCATTGACAAAGCCAAGAAAGAGCTGGGGTATGAACCCCAGTCATTTACTATGCAGGAAGTTGTTGAATGGTACAGAGCAAGGGGTTATGGGAAGAAAGTAAAAAGCCACAACGTCCTTTGGGATGCGGCAGTAGTTGCCCTGCTGGTGGTCGTGGTACTTGCTTGGGCTCCCAGAGTGGTAGGACTGGCTCTATAAACTAAAGATAGGAAATTGTTTTAAAGCAATGCACCACGTTCAGTTTACTGTTCAAATCTACATATAAGGTTGAATTAATTTGTAAGTACTTTCTTTACTTATCTTGTACTGTTATTGAGTTGTATGTTCTACTCTAGTCACATCAAGAGCTGCACTCCGGTTCTGTCTGGTACATTGTGAGAGATGTAGTGTTTTCTACTGTATAGTGCCTTGTGTAAACAGTACTTTTTCCATTTTCTGCTACCTCTTTACATATATATTAGTTTATGACATCCTTCGTACCATTTGCAAACCTAAAACATCACCTGAGCTAATTGGTTGCAATAAAAAGATGGCAGTCGATAATCCCTATTTGCCGGTTTGTACCACTGTTAAAGGGGCTTTCCCATAATTATCATTATCTACAGGATAGGTGATAAATATCTGATCAGTGAGGGTCCGATCGCTGGGGCCCCCATGATCCTCTGAGCCCTATATAAATGGAGCAGTAGTGCACACGCTCGACCATTTCTCCATCCATTTTTAAAATAGCGCTCGGCAGCCACGTAGAAATGAATGGAGCGGTGGCCGAGCATGCGGACTACTGCTTCATTCACGTGGGGCTCACAGAAACGGCAAGGTAAGCACATGATCGGTAGCGGTCCCAGCAGTCGGACCCCCACCGATCAGATATTTATCGCCTATCCTGTGGATTATAAAGATTATTCCGGACCATTCAAAAACCCTACAGTCAGCCTCTCCCCAGCCTGGAATGGCTGATCTCAGGGAACAATAGATTGCATTCAAATGCACAATAATTCTACAGAAGATGCACTTTCGGTGTACTGTCTCTTTTAATTGACCACAAACTTACACTTGTCTGTTCTGTCTAATGAACCAGTTCTAAAACTTGCAGCGCCTCTTCAGCTTCCATGCAGGAGTATTAATAATTTATCCGTTCATTTTACTAAGTTGTTCCCTTTAAATATTTAGATTTTTTCATATAAACCTTTTATTGCACACGAATCGTTTCTTACCTGTTTATAAAATAACACCATATTATTTAGGGCTCTATCGTTCCCTGTCCCACAAGCAGAATCTATGCGTCTGCTGCAAAATATCCGGCCATAACAATAATAATAAATAAAATTGAAAACCGTAATTGTAGCATTTTATGTTTTTTGAGGAGGACCCACAAATTTCTGTCACCCGAACCTTTCCCAGCAGATCTGTTCAGTTACAAACATTGAATCCAAGAAGTGATTGAAGATTCTCTATTTTGTTATTCGGTAGACGGCAGCGTTTATTCGTAAATCTCATCTGCCCTTTTATTATATGCTGTAGTAATGAGGAGCTGGCGAGTACAGATGCATCCACTGAATAGTCCATTCCCACCCATACCTTCCAATGGAGGAGAGGTCTCAGGTGACGGCTTCTTCTCACACGACCGCAGATTTCATCCGTAATTACGGACCCATTTATTTCTATGGCCGATGGACACCTTCCTGTATATTTACGGTAAGGGGCTCGTGCCGTAGGAAACTTCCGTAAAAAATAGGACGTGTCCTATATTTCGCTTTTTACGGACCGTGCTCCCATACTTTATAATGGCAGCACGGACCGCAAATGTGGATTAATGTCTGCGGCCAGCCGTGCCCCTGATTTAGCACAGCCATAATGAGCCCTCGCTGTTTCTGATTGGCCAGAAGGAATTACCCAAGCTTCATGACTTCTGTTTATAAGAGAGCATTGACCGCATTGCCAGATCAGTTTGCATACCGGTGTTTGATACTGGAAAATCCTGAAGGGACCCTGTGAGTTCAGATATTTTCAGAGTAGTCCTGCAGACTGTGCTATTCTTGCCCTCAAAAATACCAGATACTCGTTGGACTGGAAGTGTGAACAGAGCCAAACCTACATATAATTTCAGCTACCCCTGATTGGAAAGGACTGGGGGTGTTTAGGGGTCTGTTAAGATGTGGCAGAATATTTAGCATACCCTAAAATCTGCGGATTCTTTCCTGTGGATGGGGATGAGGTGTAGTGAAACCCCATCCATGTTCCGTGTGCATTGTACGATATCTTGTCTCACATTTCTGGTGCAGAATCCGCACATGGCCTTATTGCACACTTGCACTCCCTATTACAGCATCTTATAGATACCCGAAAATAAGTGGGTTGGACTCGCTGCAGATATTCTTTAAAAATAATAAACACATGAGCCGTCTAACACATTGACTTTAAAGGGGATGTCTCATTAGACTATCCCTTTTATATGGGAGCTGGCGTGGCTCTCTGTTCTGGCTAATAGAGGGGATCCTGTGCAGGGGAACTTGCTCTATGATATCCACATGCCCCAATAGGGCATATATATTGACGGGTTGTCTTCAAGGTGCCTTGTGTTATATAATGTATTCTTATTGAATTCTGAGCTTCTTCCCAGTTTATCTGGCCACTGTTCTCTATTCCTCTGTAATGTCTCGGGCTTCTGCCACCATCAAGGGGTCTGGGGTAGGTTCCCTTCTAATTCATGTCAATGGGAGCTGTATACAGATGTATAGGGGACAGACCCCCAGTGATGGCTGCAGATCTCCGAGATGCACTGTCGTTGGATAATGTACATTGCCTTTATGTTTACATCTTAACCTTGTTTGCTTACTGGATTGTAGAATGTGAAAAATACCTCAAATGTTTGTGCTTTTTTTATTTTTATGTTTGTTTTTTTTTTAGTTTTTCCATCAGGAATATGGTCACTTAAGACCGGGTTCACATTTCACGTATTAGTTGCAGAGTTTTGACTGTGAAAACAGGACACCACGTAGTACAGTACAATGTGCAGCAAAAAAATCTGCAGTGGATTCTCACACATTGTTCAAAGTTCACACATTGCGGATTTGTCGTGAATCTGACCCGTTGCAACTGCAAAGGGTGAGATCCACGTCAAAACAGCAACAATTCTGCAACCTATGAACTCTGCTTTAGGCTGGATTCACACAGGACTGAAAGTCTGGATTTTCTGCAACAAGATAAGCACATTTTTTGTGTGTACTGTATTTTTCTGCAAATTTGTGTATTTTAGGCTGAATCCCGCATCCAGAACAGAATGAGCATCCTGCGGTTTCTCAAAATCCACTGCATGTTCTGACATCCGGAAAATATTCCGCAGCATGTAGATGAGATTTGTTTAAATCCACATGACTGGGACTAATTCGCTGCAGATTTACGCACGGAAAATCTGCAGCATTTCTGCACCATGGGAATTCAGGCTTATATTCCGGTGCACGCCTTATCTGTTGCGGTAATGCAAAGGATTTTCAACGCAGATTTCATCCATTGCAGTCGAGAAAATCCGAGGCTAGATCTTCAGTGTAATCTGCATGCAAGGCGGAATTTAGACGACCGTAGTATACGTCCGTGTGACGGCCCTTAAGGCAACGGTCGTCACACGGACCCATGCATTTCAATGGGCCATTGTTTCAAGGGACCCCTCACACAGTCCCTTGAAACAATGGAACATGTCCTATTTTCTTCCGTTTTCACAGATCCCTCGATAGACTCAAGTCTATGGGAATCCGTGAAAATGGGACCTGCGTTTTTCATATCCGAGTTTGTACTCGTTGGTGTGAATCTGGCCTAAGACTGCGGGTTTCGTTGCAGATTTTGGTGTGGATTTCTAGTCTGGTTTAAACGGGTGATATTTACGCGATGTGTGAACACTGCCTCAATTTCTTTTTACGGCCGTGTTCCCATTGAGGGATAGACACTAAGATATATTCCCGTGCGTTAACCGCCTTCCTTTTATGCTTTTTGATTCTGTGTATTATAAAAATGTTAGACGCCACTGTGACAAACCTGCAGGGTGAATGTCTTTCGGGTACAGGATTGTTCAAGGACACCATTTTTACAGAATGTATAAAATAAAGTTATTATCTTAATTAAAACTTGTTTTGATCTATTTTTTTCCCCACTGGATTCACTCACTAATGGGGAATTATTATTTGTGAAAATATGTCATTTTACAATGATTTATTTTTCTTCTTCGTGTTAAAAAAAAACAAAACAACACACTTGCTCCCTTCAGGCTGGGTTTAGATGTTACTGTCAAAATGTGTTTTTACCACAAGCTGCAGCAAAATCGCTCAATTTTGCCACGTTTCTTGCAAAATGCCACGGTTTGCGGCAGAAAATGCGTTTTGACTGCGACCAGTGAATCCAGCCTAACAAGCAAACTCAATTCAGGTAAAAGGTGTCGTTCACACTTTGCAGATTTCTTTTTTTTTTTTTTTTTTTTTTTTAAAGCCCAAAACAGGACTGGATCCTAAACACAGTAGAAATATAATAGAAAGATTTATACTTCTCTACTTTGCATCCACTCGTGAGTTTGATATCAAAATGTAAAATAATGACCAATTCTGCAGTGTGAATGAGGCCTAAGAGCAGGACGGTAGCAGGGAAATTGTGTTCCCCACAGCTGCTCCCTTGTGTTCTGATCAGCATCATAACACCCCTTCTTGTCACCCCGTTCAGAGAACACTTGCAAAGCCTGCTGTGTGCACCAAGTCTGTATAACAGTCCTCAGAAGCCTCCGTGTGCTGCTGTACAGGCTCCAGCAAGTGCCGTGTGTATGGAAATGTTCTCGCCTAGAAGCAAAGCTTTCTTATACCTCCGTACATACAGAACGCAATGGAGCACGCCACAAATTTTTTTCAATTCGTGAGGAATCCTAAAGAAAAACCCTCTTTGCCTCCGTACACTAAAGGCGCCATGGGTCTAAGGCCCCATGCACACGACTGTAATTCGTGAATTACGGAATCCGTAATTGAGGATGAAATTGCGGACCCGTTCATGTCTATTGGCCGCGGACACCTTTCCATATATTTACAGATGTGTGTCCGGGCCGTAGAAATGATCTGCAAAATATAGAACATGCCCTAAAAACCGTTACGGTCGTGTGCATGAGGCCTTAGGCTTAATTCACACCACGGCTGTGGTGCACCATTAGCGTATACAGCAGAGGCATCTCACAATATAGACGCCAACGTGCACGAATAACTTTAATGGCCAAACTTATACCGAAAGGCCAAGATCATTGACCTCACCACTGTGATCCCCTCACATGTAACTATAACTTATCAGAAGATCACTTTCACTGGATTTTTCCTTCTAAAAAAGCTTCATTGACAAGTCAGGAGAGACATTGCTAACAAGGCGCGTGTGTGTGTGTGTGTGTGTGTGTGTGTGTGTGTGTGTGTGTATATATATATATTTACCATCACTGCAAACCTTTATTAAAAACAATAATAAACATACGACTTGACTGTTCTGCTGTATAAAAGTTAACAAAATATTAGACAATGTTAAATTAAACTTCATTTTCGATATTGCGTTATTTTACAGACTACCACAATATATACGACACCTTATGGGTCTCCTGAGTGTGCGGCAGACACTCTGAACAAAGCTTCACACGTTCAGGTATTTGCCATAACACTATACAGTATCAAAAGCTGGTACAGATATGGCATGCTTAAATGACCCTAAAAAACAAAAAATTCAGGTGTGGCTGCAGTAAATCCCAGTATTGCTCTGAGTGCAGGGGTCCAAGAAGCTGAGATATGAGGAGCTGTTTGGATGGGGTAATCTCATAATAGAACTGCTTTAAAGCGTGACTATTCAGAATAAGATATAATGTGTGTACATGAGGAATATCACTATTTCTGGCCAGTATATGACTTTCTTTTTGCATTATTTACAGTTTTCCCCTCTGCAGACTTTATATCTAATTCTCGGTTGTCTCTGAGCTAGTGGGTGGAGACAAACGGCTATCATGTCTTCTATGCACACATAAAGGAGAGCAAGATTCTCCTCTTCTATCTATCCCATATATACAAGCTGCAGCAGCATGGAGGACATTATACAACAGTAATAAGCAGTGTAACGGAGAATCCAGCACTGGGGTGACCTATAATTCTTTCTGGCAGCCCATGTCCCTTGCCATAGACTTCTATGGGAGGCAGCGTCTGTGTCTTTCGTTCTCTGCTCCCCTCTCCATAGACTTCTGTGGGCAGTTTCTGTGTCTCTCTCCCTGCTCCCCCACCCCTCTCAGTAGACTTATATGGGCAGTTTCTGTCTTCCACTCTCTCTGCCTGCCTGCTCCTCCACCCCTCTTCATAGACTAGACTTCTGCTGGCAGTTTGTCTCTCGATCTCTCTCCCTGTTTCCCCACTCCTTTCCATAGACTTATGTAGGCAGTTTCTGTCTCTCTCTTTCTCTCCTCTCCATAGACTTCTATGGGCAGTGTGTGTGTGTGTGTGTGTGTGTGTGTGTGTCTCCGTCCCTTCTCCATAGACTTCTATGGGCAGCATCTATGTCTCTTTCCTCTTTCTATTGGCAGTCAGTGAAGAGACACACCCCCACACACACTTCCTGCTGTCTGTCTCTAGGGATGGATTTTGCTTTGACAACAGGGGGTGGGCAGCAGATTACAGGAAGGGAGACGCCTAGTGGCAGTAACTTCACACAGAATTTGCAAGGATAAGATAACGAATGTTTAAATTGAGATATATATATATATATATATATATATATGTATGTATTATATATCATCAGGTATACTATAAGATTAGCATACGTTTTTTTGAAAAGTTAGTGTCTCTTTTAAGGTGGCCGTAGACTTTTAAATACTGTCGGCCGAAGGCTCGTTCGGTCAACAACTATTCCTAATGCATGTGTTTTCAATGTGGAGCTGCTGCTAGACACCCGATGACATCTTATCTCCTCTGGAAACCAAGGGATCGGGCGTTGAAATTCAACAAGCCCGATTCTTCTTTCATCATTTCCCCTGTCATCTGCCGGGGGAGTATTGGGAAGGCCACATACACATTAAATGGTCGGCGGGTTTGGACGGCATTTAGCGGTGCCTGCCTGCGACATGGTGTGAACGCTTTGGTTACCAGTGATTTTCTTTTCATGTTCGTGGCTTTCAGGGTGAACTAAATCAACTTTTGGCTCACTCACTGCAATTATCCTACATTATAAGCCCCCCTGCACACAACCGTAGATTTCGTCCGCAATTACGAACCCATTCATTTCTATTGACCACAGACACCCTCCCGTAGATTTGCGGGAAGGTGTCCGGGCCATATGTTTTGCTTTTTACAGACCGTGCTCCCATACTTTATTCGGAAGCGCGGCCCGCAAATGCAAGTGGCTGTCCGTGGCCGACGTGCCCAAAATCACAAAATAATAGGTCACCACAGTTTTATGTCAATGAGGACTTGCCATACAGGACCTCATGTCTCAGCTTCCTAGAGGGGGGATTAACTACAATCCCATCTGAATAGTTAGGTCCTGAGTTAGTCTTTAACCTTTTATTAGTCTTTACCAATCGTGGTTGTTTTAACCGCTAGTTTCTAGGGTTAGTTGTTGTGTTGACATGGGAATACATGTAACATACAATGAAATAAATTATACTCTCACTCGTCGCACTTATTCCACTCAGTTTCAGGTTATAAAATGTGACATAGTGGCTTCATGCATAAAACCTAGTGCGAACATGGAGCCAAATGCATAAAAATAGAAAAAAAAATCATATTAACAAACAAAAAAGGAGCATGTGGCCACCAATCAGAATCAATGATTCATTTAATAGCGCAGTGTAGAAAATGAAAGCCAAATTGGTTGCTATGGGCAACACTCGACAACATGTAGCCCACAATATGCAATTCCAGCTTTATATTTTCAAGTGCGGGTTAGAAAATTAAAGAAGTGATTTGATTGGTTGCTATGGGCAACTCCCACCAATCAGAATCTATCTTTTATTTTTTCAGTGCAGGTTAGAAAATGGAACAAGTGATCTGATTGGTTGCTACTGGCGACATCTCGGCTGTTGGGTCTCCATTTGTTTTTTGTACGTGGCTCCCACATATTTAATGTCCATTATTAAATACTCTGACAAACAATTGTGGCTACGGGTGCAACGCTTGCTTTGTAAACTGGCATATAGGAAATGTAGAATTTACTGCATAGTCCGACTCCCAGCACCCTCGCCGATCAGCTGTTTAGAAGAAGCTGCAGCATCGGTACAAATGCTGCTTCCCCTTCATTCCCTTTATTGTTCACACTGAATCGCTGACACACTTGTAGCCGCAGTTCAGTGTTACTGCCTTCCCCCATTTAAATTTAAGAGAGAAGGATGTAATACTGTGAACCGCTGCTACAAGCGAGTCAGCGATTCACGGTACGAGCAGGAAACGAAATGATAGGAAAGCGCTCCGGCTCCTTCAAAACAGATGATCGGTGGGGGTGCCGGGAGTCAGACCCCCACCGATCAGATATTGATAGCCGATCCTGAAGATAGGCCATCAATTTATTTAGGACTGGACAACCCCTTTAATGTTCGGTCCACAGGAATTCATCTTGATAATAAAGACCCCATTATTGGTGGGCTGGATCTTTATGGGAGAAGAATTGGTGGTTTTGGCACTGGTTCATCCCACCTCTGTAAGCCCTACATAAGTGTTGCGCCCCGTCTCTCTGGCAGGTACGTAGATTTCCATTTAATGTACAATGAAGATACATTTCCATACTTTCTATATGTAAAAAAAATAAGAGTAGGCCAGTCCGTTTGGCAGCACGTGTCCAGGTTGCATTTCTTGACAACCCCATAATCTGTAGTTAAAAATGAGGGCTACATGATGGAGAAACTGAGGAGCACCATCCTAGCGTAGCAAATACTTCAAAGCAAAGCAACAACCCATCCAGTGTAGGACCACATGATAACCCTGTGAGTCCTTCAGACATTCGGGTTCGGCTGGTTGTAAAGCATTGGGACCCATGTAGCTTACAACTGGTTTTCTTTCTTCTATTTGACAATATGGCGGCATCAGTCCCGAGGAGGTCGTGCTACTATAAGTCTGTAGTCACCATCTTTTGGGAACCATCACCATGGAGGTAACCATGTCCAGTAATCTTATCCATGGAGGTTTTCTTTTGAAGATCTCTCTACTTTATGTTCTTCGATATCTGCGGGACTTCTCCACTTGTATGGTAGACAACCATTATGAATAAAATCTGCTGTTACTGATCCGTTTCTCTCCTAACCTAAAAGAAAGGGGAAAACCAACATTTTAATTGCTATTGTTTCTGGTATTTCCGGCTGGATATGCGGCTGAGCCTTCAACGCAGATTTGAACAGGCGCTAAGAGCTCCCACATAACCAGATGGCAGGCGTACATTGTGAGCTGCTGGATGTCTTTCAGCTCCTGTCAGCCAATCAGCATCAGTTCTTAGCCGTGCTGATTGGCTGGGAAAAGCTGACAAGCAGGACTCTCCTCCCAATGCTCCGCCTCTATGTCCTTGTTAGCGGGATGCCTGCCGCAGTATACAACATGTCACTGGAGTATATGAACTGATCACGTATTCATAATATGTCGATTAACACATTGTAAAATCATTGTCATTGTAAAAGCTGCAGGACGTCCATCCCTTCACTTTGGACTGTGAGCATAGGCTTCTTGTTATCTAATAACCTTTGGATATTTGCACTTGACACTCAGAAGACCGTCTGATCCACTCATCACTAGTCACATACAATCCGTTGTTTATAAAAATGATACAGATCTTCTTACTCTAGGCAGCGAGTATGGATTTCCATTAAATCTATTAAAGCTGTAGTCCGTTACCGGTTACTGTCGGCATTAGCCTGCAAACCTAAATTGCTTAGGGTCTATTCACACTGCAGTGTACGTCAGAGATATACGTTGGGAGCATTTCGCGACAATTACCTCCAATGGAAGATACTGCTATAGGCATATATCATACATAGGACCCAATGTTAAAAAAAAAAAAAAAAAAACACTCAAGAGACGATAGATTCTGCATGTTCTTTGAAAATGTATCTACGTATTCTCTAAATCAACAGATAAATCATATGAAATTTAAGAATACTCATTATTGATACTGTCGTTTGTATGATCTTTTACATTAGTAACTTACTCTGAATCGTTTGTATAGTTATATGTAAACAATTTTTGGACTAAATTCTCAGGACATGCGATTCTGTTTGTATAAAAGAATCAATATTTGTTATAACAATTTGTTACATCAAACATTCAATAAAATGTAAAAACATTGTTTAAAAAAACAAACAAAAAAACTTGATACTGCACAGTATACGTCTTATTTCTTAATGCCTCTAATTGGAATAGCGTATTCCGCTATTCCATACAGTTAAAAAAAAAGGCAAATCTGTGGACGCCAAAAGGACACTCTTTTGGCATCAGTCGGGTGAATAGGGCCCCATGCATATGTTTGCTGTATGTCCCGGGGGCTTTCCTGGCACATATGCCGAATGTACAATGCAATTTAAATAGATCTGATTTCTAACAATACCAGAGGCCCCCAGAAAAATATAAAGTCTCGCCTGTGCTGCTTATGTGCAGTCTTTCTCCTATGAGCTCTGCTGTTTGCACTCTAGACTTCTCCTGCCTTCGGTTTTTGGGATGGAAAATAGGGGAGGGGGCACGTTCTGCTCACCTCTAGTTGCAGTAAAAGTTAAAGGTGCGTGTGGACGTGGCGTAACTTCCAGAGCTCCTGCACACTGCCACCTAGAAGTTAAAGGTGCATTATGGCACTTTACTATACATATTATTGCACCACTTGCTCGGGCCTACGGTGTTAGATGTTTTTGTGTCACTCAACTAGTTCCGAGTAGACGATATATGCTGCTCTCAATGGCTATTTGGCACAAGTCAAATAACATCACCACATTGGCCTAGTCCTAGCTGCCTGCGCATACTGGTAGTACAGGCTGGTGGATAGTGAGGTATTAAATCCGAGAACACTGCCCCACAACCCTTAATGATGATGCCATTATTTACACTGTAACTACACTATCTCTTCACTGTACCTGTAGATAAACTGCATTAAAATGATATGACATCACAGTACCTGTATACTAACAGCGCTGTCGCTACATTGACATCACAGTACCTGTATGCTAACAGCGCTGTCGCTACATTATGACCTCACAGTACCTGTATATTAACATCACTGTCACTACATTATGACATCACAGTACCTGTATATTAACATCACTGTCACTACATTATGACATCACAGTACCTGTATACTAACATCACTGTCACTACATTATGACATCACAGTACCTGTATATTAACATCACTGTCACTACATTATGACATCACAGTACCTGTATATTAACATCACTGTCGCTACAGTATGACATCACAGTACCTGTATACTAACAGCACTGTCACTACATTATGACATCACAGTACCTGTATACTAACATCACTGTCACTACATTATGACCTCACAGTACCTGTATACTAACATCACTGTCGCTACATTGACATCACAGTACCTGTATACTAACATCACTGTCACTACATTATGACCTCACAGTACCTGTATATTAACATCACTGTCGCTACATTATGACATCACAGTACCTGTATACTAACATCACTGTCACTACATTATGACCTCACAGTACCTGTATATTAACATCACTGTCGCTACATTATGACATCACAGTACCTGTATACTAACATCACTGTCACTACATTATGACCTCACAGTACCTGTATACTAACATCACTGTCACTACATTATGACCTCACAGTACCTGTATACTAACATCACTGTCACTACATTATGACATCACAGTACCTGTATACTAACATCACTGTCGCTACATTGACATCACAGTACCTGGACACTGACCCACTGTCACTGCATTGAACCATCACAAAAACTGTACATGGACAGCATGGTGACTGCATTATGACATCCCAGTACCTGTACACTAATAGGACTATGACTACATTATAACCTCAATGTATCAGTACACTTTCAGTACTATGACTACAATAATGACATCCCAGTACCTGTATACTAACATCACTTTCGCTACATTATGACATCACAGTACCTGTATACTAACATCACTGTCGCTACATTATGACATCACAGTACCTGTATATTAACATCACTGTCGCTACAGTATGACATCACAGTACCTGTATACTAACAGCACTGTCACTACATTATGACATCACAGTACCTGTATACTAACATCACTGTCGCTACATTATGACATCACAGTACCTGTATACTAACATCACTGTGGCTACATTATGACATCACAGTACCTGTATACTAACATCACTGTCGCTACATTATGACCTCACAGTACCTGTATATTAACATCACTGTCGCTACATTATGACATCACAGTACCTGTATACTAACATCACTGTCACTACATTATGACCTCACAGTACCTGTATACTAACATCACTGTCGCTACAGTATGACATCACAGTACCTGTATACTAACATCACTGTCACTACATTATGACCTCACAGTACCTGTATACTAACATCACTGTCGCTACATTGACATCACAGTACCTGTATACTAACAGCACTGTCGCTACATTGACATCACAGTACCTGTATACTAACAGCACTGTCGCTACATTGACATCACAGTACCTGTATACTAACATCACTGTCACTACATTATGACCTCACAGTACCTGTATACTAACATCACTGTCGCTACAGTATGACATCACAGTACCTGTATACTAACATCACTGTCGCTACATTATGACCTCACGGTACCTGTATACTAACATCACTGTCGCTACATTGACATCACAGTACCTGTATACGAACAGCACTGTCGCTACATTGACATCACAGTACCTGTATACTAACATCACTGTCGCTACAGTATGACATCACAGTACCTGTATACTAACAGCACTGTCACTACATTATGACATCACAGTACCTGTATACTAACATCACTGTCGCTACATTATGACATCACAGTACCTGTATACTAACATCACTGTGGCTACATTATGACATCACAGTACCTGTATACTAACATCACTGTCGCTACATTATGACCTCACAGTACCTGTATATTAACATCACTGTCGCTACATTATGACATCACAGTACCTGTATACTAACATCACTGTCACTACATTATGACCTCACAGTACCTGTATACTAACATCACTGTCGCTACAGTATGACATCACAGTACCTGTATACTAACATCACTGTCACTACATTATGACCTCACAGTACCTGTATACTAACATCACTGTCGCTACATTGACATCACAGTACCTGTATACTAACAGCACTGTCGCTACATTGACATCACAGTACCTGTATACTAACAGCACTGTCGCTACATTGACATCACAGTACCTGTATACTAACATCACTGTCACTACATTATGACCTCACAGTACCTGTATACTAACATCACTGTCGCTACAGTATGACATCACAGTACCTGTATACTAACATCACTGTCGCTACATTATGACCTCACGGTACCTGTATACTAACATCACTGTCGCTACATTGACATCACAGTACCTGTATACGAACAGCACTGTCGCTACATTGACATCACAGTACCTGTATACTAACATCACTGTCGCTACAGTATGACATCACAGTACCTGTATACTAACATCACTGTCGCTACATTGACATCACAGTACCTGGACACTGACCCACTGTCACTGCATTGAACCATCACAAAAACTGTACATGGACAGCATGGTGACTGCATTATGACATCCCAGTACCTGTACACTAATAGCACTATGACTACATTATAACCTCAATGTATCAGTACACTTTCAGTACTATGACTACAATAATGACATCCCAGTACCTATATACGAACAGCACAGTACCAGTACACTGACAGCACCATGACTACATTATGACCTTATAGTACCTCTACATTAATAGCACTACGACTACATTATGACATCTCTGTGCCTGTACCCTAATAGGATTGTTACTAAATCACTGTGACTGAAATGCATCAGAACTGCCTGTGCACTGTGACTACATATTAATATCCAAGAGCACAGAGGAGTCTTCAATTTAGAAAGGACATATGATTTAACTATTTGAGACTGAATTGCTTATGTATCCGTCAACATAATCTAGTTAGTTTACTTGCAGTCCTATGTAAAACCACCCTATAGCTATGCCACCATAGAGGGTGCAGATGTGTTTTTTACATAGGACTGGTTGCAACCAAGCCCGTGTCTCGGGGTCCAAGTTAAATACGGTCGGTCGCTGGCTCAGACTCAGCAACAGAGCTCTGAAAACCACAGATCAGCTGTGTGAAACTAAACTCTTCTTCATCTGTAAATTCTTGAGTCATGCTCTTCTGTTAAGTTATTTAGGGTATGTTCACACAGAGTTTTTTGCAGGCATAAAATTCTGCCTGGAAAAATCAGCTCTGGTTTTTTTGAAGTGGTTTTGCAATACACACGTTTTTTGACGCTTTTTTATTTTGCAGCGATTTTTGTAGCGTTTTTGTGAGGCTTAAGGATTCTATTAAGCTCCTTTTTAAATGTATCAGTTTCTCAGAGAGCTGGGTGACAACTATTCTGGTCACTGTTACAGCTCCCACTTGTACTGTCATCCAGCTTTTCCAGACTCCTGACTGGTAAAACTGACTATGCAGTGGTACATCCAACAATCTATACTCGGCATATTTCATTTTCTGGACCCTAGGAAAGCTGTTTGACACAATAACGGTATAATCACTCGTAGCATGATGTCTTGGATTAGATTTTTATCCTCATCAGGGTTTTGGAACGGGAAATTTATTTTCCCAAAACACAAACCTTTACCTTAGAAATCAGGATGAACTCGAGGATTGACCTTTCCGATTCTGGAATAAGAGAGAGAGAAGGAATAATTCTAACAATTAGTTCATTCTTTCCCTGCTTATAGCAAACATTTACTGTCTGTCCAACCAACCGCCCGGCTGCAAACTCATAAGGGTCTATTCACACATCACAGTCATATCGCACATGTGAAATGGTCACCTACAACTGACTGCGTCCTGACAACCAACCTGGCTTTATATAACCTCCCGATCTAATCGCAATCCGACACATAAGTGGTGACGTTTATGATGAACCCCGGGACTGCGCTCATCGCATGTTACCCACATTACACACTGCAATGAGTTAATACAGACATTGTATTTTGAAAGTTACCCAGAAATTGGAAAGAGGTGGGGACTGGGCAAAATGAACATTGCTGTGAACATAAATTATCTTTTTTTTTTTGGGGGGGGGGGGGGGTAAAGGTTTTCTCTGAGAGCTTATTCACACGAGCGTGAGTTTTCATGCAGTGACTGTCCGTTGCGTGAAACTCACTGCATGTCCTATATTGATGCATTTTCACGCACCTAGTCGCCCATTGAAGTCAATGGGTGCGTGAAAACCACAGACACACATCTATTTTTTTTTCAATTACATTTAAAAAATAAATTAAAAAAAAGTGCTTGCAAGTGTGTGAAAAACACATGCCACTCGGAAAGCACACGGATGCAAAACACGATGCACACGGACAGATTTTACTCGCGTCTTTTACGCGTGTACATCTGTCATGCTCATGTGAATGTAGCCTAAGGGCGGATTTACACGAACGTGTAATACGTCCGTGCAACGCGCGTGTTTTTCACGCACGTCGCACGGACCTATGCTAGTCTATGGGGCAGTGCTGACTGTCAGTGATTGTTGCGCAGCGTGAGTCCGCTGCGTAAAACTCGCGACATGTTCTATATTTCTGCGTTTTTCACGCATCACGCACCCATTGAAGTCAGGAAGCACATCCGTGGGACGTGCGTGATTCGCGCAACAGCAGTCAAAAGTATGAATGAAAACAGAAAAGCACCACGTGCTTTTCTGTTTACAAACATCGAAACAGAGTGTTATAATGATGGCGGCTGCGCGAAAATCATGTAGCCACGCATCATATGGTGATGACACACGGAGCTCTTAAGGCCTTTTGCGCACGCAAAACGCACACGCTCGTGTAAATCCGCCCTAATAGTGCAAAGGTGGAATGAACCCAGGTCCTTGTACTTAAAAGGGTCCAAACGCCCCTCTGCCGCACAAGAAGACACCAGTATTCCAAATAGCACATGATAGGAGGGGGCCCGGTTATATATTCTGCATTGGGGGCCCGGAGCTTTAAGTTTGGCAATTCCTTCAGCAAGTAAAGATGGACCTGGTAGGAAAGGTATTTCATGCCGTTTTTGTGCCATGAAATGCTCATTTTCTAAGGTTTTTGGTCCATAAAAAAACAACTGCTGCTTCTCACACCCGGCACTGCAGTAGTTGTCAATGCCCCGCCCTCTCAGTCCGCTCTCTGCAGTTATTGGCTATATCTGCAGATCATGGGCATCACTACCCGCCTGCTCTGTTGCCCAACCACTCTGTTATGGAGCTTTCACCAGCATTCGGCTGCCAGTAAATTTCTAGTCTTGCAACTTTCTACCCAGAGCTGAGCGACGTTCATCTGCAAAATCAAAACGTACCCATATGGCTAGTCATGTGTCATTTGAGTCATGCGACTTTCTTCCATCAGTGGAAACGATCATTATTACTATTACTACAAATTACGTTGATCACATTGTAGGCTATTGGCACCAGTTTTGGCAGAGGTCATAATCTGGCTAATTCCTCCTATACTGTATTTCTTTTTGATAACTTTCACTAGATAACATAAGTAGGTAGAAAATGGAAGGAGAATATAGCGGTGCAGACCTGTAGTCCAGAACAATTTTAAGAAATTAAATTAAATAACATCACCAGTATCAGAAATAATTGCCACCGCCAGTAGAGGGCAGACACTATTACCCAGTAAAATTGTAACCCCCACCGGACATTTGAATACTTAAGATTCCTCTTCGCATGATATGTAATATGAGAAACGTAAACCAAATAAATCACCACAATCAAGGACAGAGAGACCTTTGAGTGCCAAGTGCAAAAGGATAGAAAATCAGCCGCCACCACCAGTTTGACGCATTCGGTCTTGGGGCAGACTACAAGTCTCAGCATGCATTATTCAGCTATTTGAGATAATCCTGTTTCCCGACTTTCTAGTCAAGTATCCAGATTGACCCAGGATAAGGAGATGACACCAAAACCTCCGACTTTTCTCCCTGCTTACCTCCTAGGTTCCGGGAATGTAGCTCCTCTTCCTTCCATCCCATGTTGCCTCACCATTGGTTCTCTGCTGGGGACCCCCCTTACGTTCCTCCGTGTGTCGTACAATGCCAGTTCATTATTATGGCCTATCATCGAGAATGATGAATACAGCTCTTCACCCTTTCCCTTAAAGAAAAATACATGGTTATCCATAAAGTCTCAGTCTCCAAATCAGAAAGCTAACAAGTCTGTCTATATGGAAGGCTTTATGTGTCCTGCTTTCTCTATCCGCTTTACCTGGAAACCAATCATTGTGAATCATCCCTATAAATTCCCATCCCATCACTGTGCATAAGAATCCTTGATTCAATCAAAAGACTAAAAAGACTTATATGAATATGGGAGGGGAAAAACTCAAAAATTGTTTGTTCCTCAAGGCCAAAATTGGGTCCGTATAATGCAATTTTCATTATGATTTTTCTTTGCTTCCAGCAACCTACTCAGTCAGCAAGAAATCCATCTAGTAAAAAATGGTAAATAGAAGGAAGGGGTCGCAGGCAGGCAGCGGGTAGCTGGACACAGGCAGGCAGCGGGTAGCTGGACGCAGGCAGGCAGCGGGTAAGCTGGACGCAGGCAGCGGGTAAGCTGGACGCAGGCAGGCAGCGGGTAAGCTGGACGCAGGCAGGCAGCGGGTAAGCTGGACGCAGGCAGGCAGCGGATAAGCTTGACGCAGGCAGGCAGCGGATAAGCTGGACGCAGGCAGCGGGTAAGCTGGACGCAGGCAATGGGTAAGCTGGACGCAGGCTGGCAGTGTGTAGCTGGACGCAGGCAGGCAGCGGGTAGCTGGATACAGTCTGACCACAGATAGCAATAGCAGCCTTGATACTGGCTGATAAAGGATAACCGGATACAGGCAGACCACAGATAGCAATAGCGGACTGGATACAGGCTGGTAATGGAGTACTGGGTACAGACTGACAACAGATAGCAATAGCGGACTGGAATCAGATGCATACAGGAACCTTTGCTGGATAATACTAGGCTTTTCCAATATTGGACGGGGGAATTAGAATTTTGGATGTGCCGGCCCTTTAAGAGACGGCCAGAGCGCAACCGTACTAAGGATATAGCAGCCGTGAGCAGAGAATACCAGCAGACGCAGGCGGCATTGAGGAGGAACAGGCCGCCGTAGTAAGAAATTACATCGTACAAGGCGTGCAGAAGAAAGGGGGTTGGCCAACAACCGATTTTGGCAATCATTGGTGTTCTCAAGCCATAAGGTGAATTTAGTTGGAATTTCCCTATAAATGCCTAAAAAAAAACTCTAGAGAAGAAAGTTCTTCGTCTCCGGAGAAATGTCTACACTTCAGTTCGGATCACTCCATAGATTTGCCTTGTAGACACCTCATAAGTTGCTGTAATGGAATAAAACAGATTTGATAGAAAAAGAAAAGCTTTTTATCCGCATCGGAATGCAAAAAAAACTTAGATGATATTCTTTAAAAATTACCCAATTTTCCTAAATTGACAACGTAATCAGAAGTGTAATTTGGACTTTGTTAGTGTCTTCAGCAGCTTTCTGCTATCGAGGCCCAGAAATGTCTGTTTTGGAGCCATCTGTAGGCCTTTATGATCTCACATTTCCTGTCTAAGTGTCTGCAGATGTGCTTTTTATCAAAGCAGGGCCGACTATTAAATTATAACAGTTTATTGAGGAGTTTTCAAGTCACAGAACAGATGGATGGGGCCGCCGCTCACGTTTTAATTTCACATTCAGATTACATTGGCAGAGTGTTTGACTCTGTAATGGTCATAAAGATTCATGGTTCGCCATAGATTCATCAAAATATTTTCAGACCCTCCTCTCGGTGAATAAAATTTTCTATTTAGGATATTTTTAAAGACTTTTAGGAGGATAGATGGCCCTTCCCAATGGCGGCCCCTTAGTAAAAGAAAATAAATGTAATGTATGAAGATTGTACGGGATGCAATACGGCTACGTGGGAATAAATTGGCTTCATTCTTATTGTCACTGAGAATCCTTCATCAATTGGCTAGTATACTCATCCCTAAAAACTGGTTCTCCGAGACCCCCCGACATCAGTCCCTAAATTATTTATTTGCCCCTCTCGACCTCGTACTCTTCCTCGCCTTCAACTTCCACTACATCCTTTTTGCATACAAGAATAAAATGTTTTTGTATTTCCTATCTGAGCAGCGCGTACAAAAAGTGTAAAGTATAAGAAGAAGATTAAGAAAATTGCAGTGCTGGGACTAGGAAACAAAGTGGCAGGATGGCGCAGCGTCAAACAGTAGTAGAGGAAACGGTGTCATGGTCCACGCTTGCAGGAAATTGAGAGCTTACCAGGTCTTTTCGTATGTGGCAGTAGACCAGAAGGGAAGCCAGTTCTATATATTCACCATAACCATTTTTGAGTGGCACCGATCTGTACCCTGCAAAGTATAGAACAGCTGCAATCGTGATTTGTGAAAATTTTCGGTGAATATATGAATGAAAATCTAACAAATGGAACGGTCTCATAGAATAAGTCCCCTTTAACAACATTTCACAATATAAATAAATCTACATGAAAAGTTGCAAACACTGCGCTTTAGGGCAAGTTCACACAGAGTTTTTCTATGCGGAAAATGCGCCAAAAAACGGCCAAAAATGGCTCCCATTGATTTCAATGGGAGGCGAAGGCGGTTTTTTCCCGCGAGTGGAAAATCTGTCTCGCGGGAAAATGAAGGGACATGCCCTATCTTAGGGCATTTAAGCCTCTGACCTCCCATTGACATCAATGGGAGGCAGAGAAAGCGTATTTTGCGGCGTTTTGTGTCTTCGGCGCTCAATGGCGGTGGGCGAAAAACGCTGCAAAAATCGGTGCGCAGGCAGAGTGAAATCTGGCTCAAAATTCCAAACGGAATTTTGAGGCAGAAATTCCGCCTGCAAAAAACTCTGTTTGAACCCAGCCTTACTGTTATGTAGAGTTCTTCCATGTCTTATTTTTCTTTTCGCTACTTTCAAAATTCTTCTGGTTACCCCGGGAAACAGTCAATGGTTAAGCTCCACCCTGCTGTAGTCACCACTAGGGGGAGCCTACTGATTTATTATCGGGTTCAATAGGAGCTATAAGAATCCATATGGAGTGGGCTATAGGCAGCCAGAATTGTATAATTTAGCTCTAAAGTTGTGTGAAGGGAAGCAGGAGATTTGGAGCTCTGTATCCGTAAAAGTAGGACCCCCCTATAAAGAAATGTTATGAAGCTAATGGATTTCGGACCAATTTATATTAAAATAAACAAAACCATGGCGTCCACTCTGAAAGCTCTGCTATAGGGTAAATACATATGCTATACACGTACCTGTTTTCAGGCCCTTTATAGGAAATGTACTTTGCGCCAAGAAGTTGGGGTCACTGAATATGTCTTCTTCATATACCACAAACCTCAGGAATGCCAGGTCTGGTTCATGGATCTCGAACAATGCCTGCTGCTGAACAGTGGTCCACACAGGGTTAAGGCCATTGTCATCTAAAAAAAAAAAATATTCTGAATTCATTGCAAAAATGTCTTCAAATTTTTTCGCCAATTTAGAATTGCTCATTCTATTCATTTAATGTGATCGGCTTGAATATATGAAGCGATTATTATTATTCAATCCCCATGAGCGTTCGGAACAATAATTGGTTTGCGTAAAAAAACAAAAGGATGGATGATAAAAACCTCATTGACAAATTGAATATTCAAAAACATAAAAATTGAACGATGTCCTATACAGATGTAGCCATCTTTATCTTGACTTTTAACGCATGCAGTGTCAGGAAACTTTAACTTGGCTTTTTCAATGACTTTTTTCGTGTGATATCACGCTGAGCAAGTTATCGGTCAAGATAAACTTGGCTACATCTGTACATGAATTTAAATCTTGATGAACAGAACGATATTGTTACTCGACAATTGCTTATTGGGTTTAATACTCACTGACTACACTGGTTCGAAACTTGTTGTTGTCGTATTCTCCACCGCATATCTCGACCTCTACAAACGGATGGGCAATGCCACGTCCCGGCTTCGGCAGATGACGAGCTCCAATGACCTAGGAGTGGAAACCATTTGTGATTCATCTTCTCATTAGCTTTACGTAATTTACAGACCTGTACTAATTAATCTCTTACCTTCATGGTCAAAACCATTTGTCCACGTCTCTTAGAAACACTTGGGTCATAGCAGTCTTGTCTCATACACTCTGGTTGTAAAATATATCCACATCGGCCATTGTGGGAGAACATGGCGTTATTTATCTGCATGTATCGATCTAAAAAGAAAGGAAAATGAAGGAAATTAGGTTTTGGAACTACAGTCGCTGAGTGATAATTCTGGACATTGACATAAGATAGCTGCAAGCCCAATGCTGGTTTGGCTGAGCGCTTTCTTCGACAACTCCCGCATTAACGTGGGCCATTCAGCTTAACCAAATAGGTTTGTTATGCCCTGTGGATTGAGGGAGATAAATGGCGGCTAAAGCATCAAACGGTTAAAAATCCAGTTCGCCAGAAGGGCTTACATACCAAAAGGCCTAGTTCACACTGAGTTTTATGGCGCGTTTTTTGACGCAGAAACTGCACCAAAAAATGTCTGAAATCGCCTCCTATTGATTTCAATGGGAGGCGGAGGCGGTATATTCCCGCGAGCGGAAAAAAAATGCTCGCCAGAAAAGGAAGCGTCATGCCCTTTCTTCAGGCTTTTCCGTCTCTGACCTCCCATTGACCTCAATGAGAGGGAGAGGAAGCGGTTTTCGCTGCGTTTTTTGCCCGCGGCGCTGAAAGACGCCGCAAAAAGCACGGCACAGAGGGTGCAGGCAGGTCAAAATCTGTGAACAGGGCCTAAGGGCAGACCATTTGGCAACTATGTGGCCCAATTCTGATTGGCCCTATCCCCTCTGCTACTGGATAGCATGAACCTTTGCAGGACTGCATTGTAAGCAATCAAGGACTGGTCAAAGGGTCGTGGAAAGAGCCTGAAGAAGGAAACAACACCAGACCATTCTATCATGGAAGGCAAACCTGATGCTATAATGGGGGGGACCATTTTGATCTTCGCTATGGGGCCCATTCTATTCTATCTATGACACTGCTTTGCCCTGTTAAGCAACCACCATAGACATTAGATTGTTAGTGGATACAGTTGATGTTGGTGAAATCTGGAAACAAAAATGTCATGTCTGAAGCCAGTTCACGATAACAGACAACCGCAAACACACCTATATTTAGATCTGTAGTCCATACCTGGTGTCTGGTAGTTCAGAGCCACCATCTGTGCTCCACACAACCAGAGGTGCAGAGGGTCATAGTTGGACGAGTCTACTCTTGGTCCTTTGGGATAGACCCGGGTTACAGCTTTGCGGTTATATCTTAGGAGCTCACTGGGTTTCTGTCTTGCGATGCTTTCTGCTTTATTCTCCACAAACGACCGGATTTCTCGGAAATCAGGTCTCTCTGCATACAAGAAGAAGTAAGACCTTTGTAATACAAGCCTGTTCCACAAAGGGCAGCTTAAAGGGTATGTCCACCTTTGCAACCAAGACTGGTGACAACTCCTGTAGTAGCAGCCATATTGTTTATCATCAATTTCCCGCCAGAAGGAGATATAAGTATTACATGGCGGAGTCAAATTTTTAAGAACTTGACAACTCCAGGACTGTTTGTAGCGTAGTTGAAGTCCTATAGGATAATTTAAAGGGTCTGTACCACTTTTTTTTTCTTTTTTTTTATTGCTCCTATAGATCTGGAATAAAAATTTAAGCAATTTTGCACATGGTCTTAATTAAACAAGTCCTGCCGTTTTGTGTATACAGCTTCTATGCAGACCTATATGTCTCCATGGTTTAGACTTTAAACATACCCTGCAGTCGGAGAACTACATAGCCAATGTTAAGCATGAAAGTGTGGGCCCCTTCATTCTCGGAAATGGTGGGGGACCCAGAAGTCCTAGAGATATGCCATGTGATGGGAATAAGAAATTAACAAGATGACCATTCACTATATTAATACTTAATGCCCACTTACCCGGGCCCATCCATTAGAGAGGGGGGGACCATTATAAATTGTGCTACAAGACTCCCCAATTACTAACTACACCCACATCTTTGATGTTTCACCTTTTCTAATATGGAATCCTATACAGTAAAAATATCAAGTACCGTAATAGACGACTATGCCTGGACACTTACACAGAAATATGCTAATATCTTAATTTGAATATTCATTTCTTGAAGTTTGAGGGGCACCTCGACTAATGTCACCCTCACCCGCACCTTCAGCTGTCATTGATGGAAAATATAGATCTGCAACCTTCACATGTGCTTAGGTGAACTTTCATAATTGCCAACCCCCAGATTACTCATTAACAGACAGTTAAAATAATTGTGTAATTAAATGAGTTATTTTAATTGGACCTGCTTGAGGCGGGAGAATGGAATATATTTATGTCGAGAAAGAAACAAGTTATTACGCTTGGGAAACTGTCACCAAGTTATAAATTAGGCAATGCCTTCTCCTGTAGAAAGTGCTGAACCGTTCGCTATTAAACTCATTACTCGACTCTCCTGCTGCACATCGAAATACATTTTTGGGAAACAATGCTCTTCAGATGTGTTTTTTGGTTTTTTTTAAATCTAGATTTCCCCAAATGCCCTTTTGAAGAGCAACGAAAACATCCTAAATTATGAATATACTTCTAATATAAAACTTTAAAAACTTTTAGAAATTCAAAGAGGTTGTTTAAAAATAGAAAAAAGTTTCTGTTTCTGCTTTCTACAAACAGCGCCACTCTTGTGCATTGGTTGTGTTTGGTAATGCAGCTCAGTCCTAATCACTTGAATGGCGCTGTGCTGCAATACTAGCCATAGGCCATTGACCAGAGTGGCGCTGTTTCTTGGAAAAAAAAAAAATCACAACCTTTTTTCTAATCTCGTATAACCCCTTTAATGGACAGTCGACAAAGTAATGACCTCTGCAGGAAATACGAATTAAATTTATTTAAAAAAAAGTGAATCTCTAAAAGGTTACTGACAGGCTCGACCCGATCCACCAGTGTGCAGGACCCTACAGAGCAGATCCAATACTTTACTTTGCTCTGTCACTTCCCATTCATATGGCTCTCTAAGGAAACTTTGGAGGTGGAAGTCACACCAGTTAATCTTTGCAACAGGGTCGTAACAGAATTTTTGCAGCGTCTGAGTTGTTTCCCTTTAACCCCTTAATCATCAGGCTTATTTTATAGTGCTGCAATGTCCCAGTAGATAGTACCACAGTGCCCACTGTAGATAATGCCCACATAGTGCCATAGTGCCCACATATAAAGTCAGTGCCACAGTACCTACATATAACGTGACAAAGCACCCACATATAATGTGCCAGTGTCTACATTGTGCCACAGTGCCCGTTGTAGATAGTGCCACAATGCCCACATATAACGTGAGATAGTGCCCACATACAAAGTGCCAGAGCCTACATAGTGCCACAGTGCTCATGTAGATAGAGCCTCAGTGTCCCCTGTAGCTAGTGCCACACACACCATATAGTTCCACAGTGCCCATGTAGATAGCACCACCCCCCTCCCCTGTAGATAGCGCCAATGTAGCTCACTGTAGGAGCGGAATCCCTCTGCCCGGGGATTCAGCTCATAGACTGACCCCCTGACTTCTCTGTCCATATATGGACAGGGATGTTAGGAGAGCGGAGTCCCCTGCCAGAGTGTCCCTCTGTCCAGGGATTCCGCTTCAGGAGTAACCCCTAACGTCACTGTCCATATATGGATAGTGATGCCAGGAGCTTCTCCAAGAGTGGAATCTCCGGCCAGAACGGGGTCTGGTCGCTGGGGATTCCGCTCCTACAGGGAGCTACAGTGGCGCTATCTAGGGGGATTCTATCTACATGGGGGTTGCTATCTACAAGACAGGAGTCCCCGGCCAGAGATCTTGCGATGCTCTGGCCGGGGACTCCAATGATGAAAGCCCTAACTTCACTGTCCATATATATGGATAGTAATGTCAAGCTCTTCCCTGGGCTCAGTGCTCAAAGTAGCGCTGTGTGCGGGGAGTCCTCGCCCAACATCATTTTGAATTTGCCGTTACAAGGATTGATTTCTGAAAAACGGCTGGTAAAAACTGATCCGCGGACTTCTAGGGAGCCATCTGGCCAAGAAAACTGCCAAAAATATGTCCTATTTTTTGACTGTCGGTATTCACGGGCCGTTATAAAAACGGCCGTGTGAATACACCAATAGAACTTCCTTGTTCTGAAAACAACAAATATGACGGCCGTTCGATAAAACCTGCCATCAGATGCCCGTTTTTCACTGTCGTGTGAATGTAGCCTTAGTCTACCAAAGCATTATTGCCTGTCAGTGTAAAACTGAGAGGCAATCTATTAGGCCATGCTTTTGGCACGGCCTAATAGGCATATAGCCAGGGCAGGCCTAGGGGCCTTTCTTAGGCCCCCGGCTGCCCTGGCAACCCATCGGTGATCGCAGGCCACCGATCAGTGACAGAGGGAGCGCCCGCCTCTGTCAAAACACTCAAATGCCGTGGTCACTATTGACCACTGCAATTAAGGGGTTAAACGGCTGGGATTGAAGGTTTCTCCAATCCTAGCCGTTGCAGTGGGAGCCCGGCTATCAGTCACATGCCTGCTGTCAGTCACAGCCGGGCTCCCGCGGTGATTGTGCGGGCACAGCTTCTGTGCCTGCATGATCACAATCACATACATGCACAGTGGAATCATTTTGGCCTCTCTTCCTTTCAGCAGCCATAACATTCTTTTTATTTTATCATTGACTTGGCTAAATGACGTCTTGTTTTGAGCGGGATAAGTTTTTTATTTTTTTTTCCTGTGTAGTTTAGGGGTACAATTTACTGTGTAAGGCTTCTCTCACATCTCTGTCAGGGTTCCGTTCTGCCGTTCGTCTGAGCTTTCTGTCAGAACGGAACCCTGACTGGGACAAACGGAAACCATAGTATTCCGTTTGCATGATTATTGATTTCAATGCTGACGGATCAAATGGTTTCCGTTTGTCTCAGCTGTGCAAGGCTTCCGTCGTTTTGACGGAATCAATACTGTAGTCTATTGCGCTATTTATTCCGTCAAAACAACGGAACCCTTGCACAACTGAGACAAACTGAAACCGTTTGCACCGGATCCGTCACCATTGAAATCAATGGTGATGCAAATGGAAAGATCTGGTTTCCGTTTGTCTTAGTCAGGGTCCCTTTCTGACGGGAAGCTCCGTCGGAACGGAACCCTGACGCAGATGTGAACAAAGCCTTACTTTATAACAACTTAATTTTTTTTTCAACTTATTTTGTATTCGCATACTCCTGTATGCGAATACATTATATTGTGTCACTATTACAAAGGCTGCTGTTAGGGCAACACATAGTGTGCCCCAACAGCAGGCATACTGAACAGACAGCCCAGGGGTCCTTTTTAGGTCTCTAGGGCTGATTGCAGAGGGTTCTTCGAGTCTCCGAACACTTAACCAGATTTCTGGTGACGCGATTGAAAAGGAGAGTGCCTTTTGAGCATGCTGCAGTCACGCATCGTGGCGTTTAAAGTGTTAAACAGCTAGTTTTCTCTGATCCCAGCTGCGTTCAGGAGACTACTCTAAGTTCAGGAGCTGTTAGTAACAGCTCCTGCTTATAGAATGAGCGCTCATAAGCCTTTTCTACAGCGGCGCCATCAAAAGACGGTGAGCGGACGTGAAGGAACTTTATCAAATTTGACAATTTTACTTTTTTTTTTGTTTTGAGGAGATATTGGGTCATCATCAGTATTTCTGTGAATCTTGTACCAGCACCATAGGTGATCACCAGTAGTCCCAGTTATATTGAGAGAAGTTCTGCAATTGGGACATTTTAGGCAATGCATGACCACTAACAGAGCAGGTCTGGGATTGTTAGGCAGAGCAGTCTACACTGGCTATACACATTGCATTGCTGTCCGCTGAATGCTCGTTCAGCCAACATCTTTCTCCCTCCGTGCAAGCATGCTTGGTTTGGCGGAGTGTGTGTGTTTATTTCAATAGGCAGACGAAAATTTAACATGTTAGGAGGCCCCCATACACATTAGATCATCGAGGGCTTTGGACAAAGTTGCTTTAAAGTGAAACGAAACATTCAACGAACTTCTGACATGTCAGAAGTTTTCATTGGTGGGGGTCCGAGCACTGAGACCCCCACTAATCACTAAAACGAAGCTGCAGAAGCGCTCGTGTGGGCGTTCAGCCTCTTCGTTTCTGATCGGCTTTTTCTGGAAAATCGATGTAGCGGTGTACGGACTCAATAGAAAGTCGCACTCCGATACATCGGCTTTCCGGGAAAAGCTGAACAGAAACTAAGCACCTGAATAATTCTGCGGCTTAGTTTTAGCGATTGGTGGGGGTCTTAGTGCTCGGACCCCCACCAATAAAAACTTGACATGTCACTATGAAATGTCAGAAGTTTGTTGAACGTTTATTTACCCTTTAATGTATATGGCCCGTTTAAGAAAAGTCCTATTAAATGCCAGACCACTTATGAGTGAACTATTTAGGCAGCACTGGATTGGCCATCACCAGAAGGGGATCCTGCAAAAAGAAGAAAAAAACACAGACAAATGCTGCTCAAATTCAATGTGTTGACCCAACAAGAGTATCATGACTGTGGTGGGTGGTAATGGGCCCATGACATTTATTTCCCATAGATCCAGACCTCTCTCATTCCTGCCCTGTTTCAACTTATGGTAATAAGCCCATTGGAGAACTTATGAATGTCAGGGTTCGAAATGGAGGACTAGCTTCACAATGTAAACTCCCAACATTACCTAAATTGTCCTTGGCCTCACTCGTCGGTTTGCAGTAAATCACCAAGTCCGACAACTCTCTTGCAATAACCTGATTCTTCTCCCAGGTCTTGATGAAAAAGTCCTGTAGATAGGATCATGTGAGACAATGAGGTTAACTTGACGAATGAGGAGCCAAATGGTGCACTACCACGGTATTTATCAATGCCTCTTTAATTCATTCTTCTGAAGGCAAATAATGAAATATCATAACGATAATAGAAGCTTTATTATTAATGACTTTGTTTCTATATTTATGAATAGATACAGGGACCTAGACTTGATGCCCCTAGGTCTCTTTGATAGAGAAGAGTAACGCCGCTAAGATCCACCAGAAGCAAGTATGAAAAATTACGTGGTGCAGGTCAATGTGAAGGCAACTCAAGACGGATGGTCATATTTTTTACTGACTACTAATAAATCTCTTAATTTCAGAGCTAATTTAAAGTGGTATTCCGGGACTAAAATATTGATGGCATGCCCTTAGGATAGGCCATCAATGTTTGATCAGTACGGCGCTTGGGATCAACGACGATAGTCAGAACAAAGGGTCTGTAGTGCCACGGCAGCTTCATTGTTTATCCAGGCACAGCGACTTGTCTGTACCGAACTGCAAATCACTCCCATTCACTGTTTTACTCCTGGAAACCCCTTTAAAGTGTCCTTCAATTCCATACTCCCGCCCAAACTGCCAGCCTCCACACCCAATGTCAGATCGGGCAGGAGAATGGAATAGGAGCTAAGTCTTTAAGATGAAACCAAATTCAAAACCCTCATACAGTATGTATAAGGGCGTTTTGTATATATATTTTATAATAATTAAATTTTATTTTTTTTGCTTTTTTATATCTATTTTACATTATTTTTATACCTTTCTTTTCCAGAAAGTTTTTACTGTAAATGAATGGATGTGATTGTGCTCCAATATACAGGTTACAAGCTCTGTCTATACTGACCCACCTGTGTTTTCCTCCTTAGCAACACAAATATAGACCTATATTCACCTCATTGATAACGAAATGTTATACTGATACATTCAATTATATAACATTTCATTTCTTTATTATAATACACTGTATCTTAAAATATACATATGTTGCTTTTTATTTTTCATAACTGACCTGTCCACTCCAGACCAGACTTTCTACTCTTTCTTTTCAACATTTGTACAACCTCAATTCCCATCAGCCTTTTACTGGGACTTGCAGGTTTAGAACAGTAAGGCCCTATGCACACAACCGTAGTCTTGTTTACTGTCCACAAATACAGATCCGTAGTCATCCGCAAGTCATCTGCGTATCTAGCACGCTGTCTGCAAATGCGGTCCGTAGTGCATCCGTATTTACAGATCCGCAAAAGAAAAGGGAGACCACAAATGATGTCACCAACATGTCCCAAAAAGGTCACATGATTGCTCAGATGCCATTTTCTAGAGGAAACCCCTGCCGTCGCATAGCAAGGCTTCCGCAATTACGGACGGCTAAGGATGCACCTCCATAGTTGTACGCAATTTCGCATGCGCCCATAGACTTCTATGGGCGACTCCATGCCGCAATTGCGGGGACGAATAGGACATGTTCTATATTTTGCAGATCGTTTCTACGACCCAGACACACATCTGTAAATATACGGAAAGGTGTCTGTGACCTATAGAAATGTATAAGTCCGCAGATTAACCGTAATTACAGATTCGTAGAGACGGATAAAAACTACGGTCGTGTGCATGGGGCCTTAGACAGTCCCATGCCGCTCATCACTTCTAAAGAAGGTCATCTGGAAACCCATTGGACCCCTTTGCAGATAATACAGGCAGATATTTCCTGCCCGTGTTATCACGTTTCACCTCATGCTGATCATATTGAGAAAAAAGAAATATTACCAACAAATTGATAAATTAAGCTTTGAATAATGAGATTTTTTTGTACCAGTGTGCGGCAGGAACATAAATATGTATAAGGGTTGTTAAAGTCAATGGGAGAAGCAATTTAAAATGTATAATATGCCAATTGCGATTAAACATATTCATGTCACTAGCAATCAAGACAAGTGGCTGATGTCAGAGTCACTTAACTCCAGATGTTTGCATTAGCCGCTGATTGAAACCTAATTTTGCTTATTATAATAAAAAACATAATCTCATAGCCCTTAACCCCCCATACCCACAGAAGTCCAGCAATGAATTGTGCTGTAAATGAGCTGCTAATTTGCTCTGCAGATATGTGTTATGCTGATTAGGTGCTGACTGGAGAATGATGCACCCATATTATCATATCAATGCTCTTTGTGAATGCTACGTGGACGGTCCGATAAACTACATATTCGTATGGCCCATCCAATAATAGGGTGAGTCAGAAAGGACCCAATGATAAAACCCTTAGAGTAGTATTCTCATTACTCATATGTCTCAGGCTAATAAGAAGTGGCATACATTGAAGAGGGAGGGCCGCATAGGAAAAATTAAAATGGGCCATGTAATAGGGGCATATGAACAGGGTTGTCTCTACCCTTTAGAGGCTATATCATCCCTTGAACACCATTTTACATTGTATAACTTATTCCGTACCGATCCTGATTTACATCCTGTATTATACTCCAGAGCTGTACTCACTATTCTGCTGGTGGAGTCACTGTACATACATTACCTATCCTGTACTGATCCTGAGTTACATCCTGTATTAGGGCATGACCACACATGGCGGAATTCCTCCGCAACTGTCCGCATCAATGCCGCACAGAATCTGCGTTGCAGATTCTGCAGCGGATCTGCACAAAATGTGCAGAAAATTGATGCGGACTGGCCGCTGCGGACTGCAGGAAAAGTGCTTCTCTTCTCCCTATTCAGTGCAGGATAGAGAGAAGGGACAGCACTTTCCCTAGTGAAAGTCAAAGAAATTCATACTTACCGCCCGTTGTCTTGGTGACGCGTCCTTCTTTCGGCATCCGGCCCGACCTCCCTGGATGACGCTCCAGTCCATGTGACCGCTGCAGCCTGTGCTTGGCCTGTGATTGGCTGCAGCCGTCACTTACACTGAAACGTCATCCTGGGAGGCCGGACTGGAGACAGACGCAGGGAGTTCTCGGTAAGTATGAACTTATATGTTTTTTTACAGATACATGTATATTGAGATCGGTAGTCACTGTCCCGGGTGCAGAAACAGTTACTGCCGATCGCGTAACTCTTTCAGCACCCTGGACAGTGACTATTTACAGACGTCTCCTAGCAACGCTCCCGTCATTACGGGAGCCCCATTGACTTCCTCAGTCTGGCTGTAGACCTAGAAATACATAGGTCCAGCCAGAATGAAGAAATGTCATGGTAGTAAAAACAATACGCTCCGCAGCACACATAAGATCTGCGGACTTCATTGCGGAATTTTGACTCTCCATTGAAGTCAATGGAGAAATTCCGCCATGAGTCCGCAACCAGTCCGCCACTGCTCCGCAACAGACAGAGCATGCTGCGGACAACAAATTCCGCTCCGCAGCCTATGCTCCGCAGCGGAATTGTACGCATCGTGTAAACGAACACTGCTAAATTAAAGTGAAAGTCAATGGAGAAACGGCTCCGCTGCGGATTAACGCTGCGGAGTGTCCGCAGCGGAATTTAAGTGAAATTCCGCTATGTGTGAACCCGCCCTTATACTCCAGAGCTGCACTCCCTATTCTGCTGGTGGAGTCACTGTGTACATACATTACTTATCCTGTACTGATCCTGAGTTACATCCTGTATTATACTCCAGAGCTGCACTCCCTATTCTGCTGGTGGAGTCGCTGTGTACATACATTACTGATCCTGAGTTACATCCTGTATTATACTGCAGAGCTGCACTCACTATTCTGTCTCTGTGTACATACATTACATTACTTATGCTGTACTGATCCCAAGTTACAAAAATTACCGTAAATGGGCCCCGTAATAGGGCATATGAACAGGGTTGTCTCTACCCTTTAAAGGATATATCATCCTTTGAATGCCATTTTACATTGTATAACTTATCCTGTACTGATCCTGAGTTACACCCTGTATTATACTCCAGAGCTGCACTCACTATTCTGCTGGTGGAGTCACTGTGTACATACATTACATTACTTATCCTGTACTGATCCTGAGTTACATCCTGTATTATACTCCGGAGCTGCACTCACTATTCTGCTGGTGGAGTCACTGTGTACATACATTACATTACTTATCCTGTACTGATCCTGAGTTACATCCTGTATTATACTCCAGAGCTGCAGACCCAATTCTGCTGGTGGAGTCACTGTGTACATACATTACATTACTTATCCTGTACTGATCCTGAGTTACACCCTGTATTATACTCCAGAGCTGCACTCACTATTCTGCTGGTGGAGTCACTGTGTACATACATCACATTACTTATCCTGTACTGATCCTGAGTTACATCCTGTATTATACTCCAGAGCTGCACCCACTATTCTGCTGGAGGAGTCACTGTGTACATACATTACATTACTTATCCTGTACTGATCCTGAGTTACATCCTGTATTATACTCCAGAGCTGCACTCACTATTCTGCTGGTGGAGTCACGGTGTACATACATCACATTACTTATCCCGTACTGATCCTGAGTTACATCCTGTATAATACTCCAGAGCTGCACCCACTATTCTGCTGGAGGAGTCACTGTGTACATACATTACATTACTTTTCCTGTACTGATCCTGAATTAATTTCTACCCTTTATCTCACATTCATGTTTATCCAGGTCACCTGCACCTAAACTGTATAAAGTTGATATGACTTACGGATCACACCCACGCTTACCTCTGCTCCTTTTTGGTGTGCTATTGTGTGAATATTTTTGTACCATTCAAACAGCTCTTCCACTTTCTCGGTTGCAAAATCTACGGGGGGATCATTTTGATCCTTCGGTTCCAATGAAAAGACAAACAGTTTGTTGTGTTTACCTTGCACCAGTTTTTCTGTTAAAAAGTAATGTTTAGAGCAATGATTAACCTACATGTAATAGCATCATATAAATATTTATAAAACAGACCTACCTTACAGTGAATGTCCACCCTTGAACACCATTTTTTGTTTGTTTTTAATCTGATTGGTATCAAAATTCTGTGCTGATGAATTTCTTAATATAGCTTTATAGTGGTCACTTCTCCAAATCCCTTCAATATACATATATTTAAAACATAACATTCTGGCTGCCTGTAGCTACCACCAGAGGGAGCTGACTGCATACTATTTATACATTAAAGCTGTATTGTGGACCTAAAAGGGACATAGTTTAAAAGGTGGAGATTTACTTTTAGAAGAACCTTTAATGTATATAAAAAAAAAACAGATTTTTAAATATTCTATGCTGACATCTGATTTCTTAAAGTTACTCTGACAACATGCTCCAATCGTATTTCTGTCAGGTGCACTGTACATATAACAGTCACTATTCATGCCAGGTAAAAAACGTATATATTGATGCAAATACTTATATAGCTCTGGATTCCCTGGTGTGCTGCCCTCTATTCACCTGATTGTTGTACGAATTCTCACTAGAAAAGGGGTTGTTCAAACTGGACAGCTTCTTCAATTATATTTACTTTCTGCTATTACGAAGTACAAATGTCCTTGTTTTCTTCACACACTTTGCAGTTACTACTTACTGATTTCATATGTCCCGAGATCAAGGGTGCCTCTACACATAGCCCCCAAGGGACTGTCGTCAATAATCTGTAAAATACAAAATAAATTGATTTAGAATGTTTGTTTAATTTAATTTAAAGGACATCACCTAAATTTTTCAAGCAATGATACCCCTATGCACAAGAATATTACTATAATACTGCCTTTGTACAGGAATATAACTACTATAATACTGCCCCCAATATACTAGAATATAACTACTATAATACTGACCCCTATGTACAAGAATATAACTACTATAATACTGCCCCCTATATACAAGTGTATAGCTACTATAATACTGCCCCAATATACAAGAATATAACTACTATAATACTGCCCCCTATATACAAGAATATAACTACTATAATACTGCCCCCTAGATACAAGTGTATAGCTACTATAATACTCCTCCTATGTACAAGAATATAACTACTATAATACTACTCCTATATACAAGAATATAACTACTATAATACTGCCCCCTAGATACAAGGATATAACTACTATAATACTGCTCCCTGTATACAAGAATATAACTACTATAATACTGCCCCTAAATACAAGAATATAACTACTATCACACTGCCCCCTATTTACAAGAATATAACTACTATAATACTGCCCCTATATACAAGAATATAACTACTATAATACTTCTATATACAAGAATATAACTACTATAATACTGCCTCCTATATACAAGAATATAACTACTATAATACTGCTCCTATATACAATAATATAACTACTATAATACTACCCGATATATACAAGAATATAACTACTATAATACTGCCCCCTATATACAAGAATATAACTACTATAATACTGCCCCTATATACAAGAATATAACTACTATAATACTTCTCCTATATACAAGAATATAACGACTATAATACTGACCCTATATACAAGAATATAACTACTATAATACTGCCTCCTATATACAAGAATATAACTACTATAATACTGCTCCTATGTACAAGAATATAACTACTATAATACTGCCCCCTATGTACAAGAATTTAACTACTATAATACTGACCCCTATATACAAGAATATAACTACTATAATACTGCTCCTATATACCTACTATAATACTGCCCCCATATATATAAGAATATAACTACTATAATACTGCCCCCTATATACAAGAATATAACTACTATAATACTGCCCCCTGTGTACAAGAATATAACTACTATAATACTGCCCCCTATATACAAGAATATAACTACTATAATACTGCCCCTATATACAAGAATATAACTACTATAATACTGCCCCTATATACAAGAATATAACTACTATAATACTGACCCTATATACAAGAATATAACTACTATAATACTGCCTCCTATATACAAGAATATAACTACTATAATACTGCTCCTATGTACAAGAATATAACTACTATAATACTGCCCCCTATGTACAAGAATATAACTACTATAATACTGACCCTATATACAAGAATATAACTACTATAATACTGCCCCTATATACAAGAATATAACTACTTTAATACTGACCCTATATACAAGAATATAACTACTATAATACTGCCTCCTATATACAAGAATATATCTACTATAATACTGCCCCTATATACAAGAATATATCTACTATAATACTGCCCCCATATATACAAGAATATAACTACTATAATACTGCCCCCTATATACAAGAATATAACTACTATAATACTGCCCCCTATATACAAGAATATAACTACTATAATACTGCTTCTGTATACAAGAATATAACTACTATAATACTGCTCCCTATATACAAGAATATAACTACTATAATATTGCCCTATATACAAGAATATAACTACTATAATACTGCCCCCTATATACAAGAATATAACTACTATAATACTGCCCCCTATATACAAGAATATATCTACTATAATACTGCTCCTATATACAACAATATAACTACTATAATACTGCTCCTATATACAAGAATATTACTATAATACTGCTCCTATATACAAGAATATAACTACTATAATACTGCCCCCTATATACAAGAATATAATTACTATAATACTGCCCCCTATGTACAAGAATATAACTACTATAATACTGCTCCTATATACAAGAATATAACTATAATACTGCTCCCTATATACAAGAATATAACGACTATAATACTGCTCCCTATATACAAGAATATAACTACTATAATACCGCCCCTATATACAAGAATATAACTGCTATAATACTGCCCCCTATATACAAGAATATAATTACTATAATACTGCCGCTATATACAAGAATATAACTACTATAATACTGCTCCTATATACAAGAATATAACTACTATAATACTGCCCCTATATACAAAAATATAACTACTATAATACTGCCCCCTATATACAAGAATATAACTACTATAATACTGCCCCCTATATACAAGAATATAACTACTATAATACTGCCCCTATATACAAGAATATAACTACTATAATACTGCCCCCTATGTACAAGAATATAACTACTATAATACTGCCCCCTATATACAAGAATATAACTACTATAATACTGCCCCTATATACAAGAATATAACTACTATAATACTGCTCCCTATGTACAAGAATATAACTACTATAATACTGCCCTTATATACAAGAATATAACTACTATAATACTACCCCTATATACAAGAATATAACTACTATAATACTGCCCCTATATACAAGACTATAACTACTATAATACTGCCCCCCTATGTACAAGAATATAACTACTATAATACTCCCCCTATATACAAGAATATAACTACTATAATACTGCCCCTATATACAAGAATATAATTACTATAATACTGCCCCCCTATGTACAAGAATATAACTACTATAATACTGCTCCCTATATACAAGAATATAACTACTATAATACTGCCCCCTATGTACAAGAATATAACTACTATAATACTGCTCCCTATATACAAGAATATAACTACTATAATACTGTCCCCTATATACAAGAATATAACTACTGCCCCCTATATAGACAAGAATATAACTACTATAATACTGCTCCTATATACAAGAATATAACTACTATAATACTGCCTCTATATACAAGAATAGAACTACTATAATACTGTCCCTACATACAAGAATATAACTACTATAATACTGCCCCTATATACAAGAATATAACTACTATAATACTGCCCCCCTATGTACAAGAATATAACTACTAGAATACTGCTTCTATATACAAGAATATAACTACTATAATACTGTCCCTACATACAAGAATATAACTACTATAATACTGCCCCCATGTACAAGTATATAACTACTATAATACTGCCCATATATACAAGAATATAACTACTATAATACTGTCCCCTATATACAACAATATAACTACTATAATACTGCCCCTATATACAACAATATAAGTACTATAATACTGCCCCTATATACAAGAATATAACTACTATAATACTGCTCCCTATATACAAGAATATAACTACTATAATACTGCCCCCCTATGTACAAGAATATAACTACTATAATACTGCCCCTATATACAAGAATATAACTACTATAATACTGCTCCTATATACAAGAATATAACTACTATAATACTGCTCCTATATACAAGAATATAACTACTATAATACTGCCCCTATATACAAGAATATAACTACTATAATACTGCTCCTATATACAAGAATATAACTACTATAATACTGCTCCTATATACAAGAATAGAACTACTATAATACTGCCCCTATATACAAGAATATAACTACTATAATACTGCCCCCTATATACAAGAATATAACTACTATAATACTGCCCCCTATATACAAGAATATAACTACTATAATACTGCCCCTATATACAAGAATATAACTACTATAATACTGCCCCCTATGTACAAGAATATAACTACTATAATACTGCCCCCTATATACAAGAATATAACTACTATAATACTGCCCCTATATACAAGAATATAACTACTATAATACTGCTCCCTATGTACAAGAATATAACTACTATAATACTGCCCTTATATACAAGAATATAACTACTATAATACTACCCCTATATACAAGAATATAACTACTATAATACTGCCCCTATATACAAGACTATAACTACTATAATACTGCCCCCCTATGTACAAGAATATAACTACTATAATACTCCCCCTATATACAAGAATATAACTACTATAATACTGCCCCTATATACAAGAATATAATTACTATAATACTGCCCCCCTATGTACAAGAATATAACTACTATAATACTGCTCCCTATATACAAGAATATAACTACTATAATACTGCCCCCTATGTACAAGAATATAACTACTATAATACTGCTCCCTATATACAAGAATATAACTACTATAATACTGTCCCCTATATACAAGAATATAACTACTGCCCCCTATATAGACAAGAATATAACTACTATAATACTGCTCCTATATACAAGAATATAACTACTATAATACTGCCTCTATATACAAGAATAGAACTACTATAATACTGTCCCTACATACAAGAATATAACTACTATAATACTGCCCCTATATACAAGAATATAACTACTATAATACTGCCCCCCTATGTACAAGAATATAACTACTAGAATACTGCTTCTATATACAAGAATATAACTACTATAATACTGTCCCTACATACAAGAATATAACTACTATAATACTGCCCCCATGTACAAGTATATAACTACTATAATACTGCCCATATATACAAGAATATAACTACTATAATACTGTCCCCTATATACAACAATATAACTACTATAATACTGCCCCTATATACAACAATATAAGTACTATAATACTGCCCCTATATACAAGAATATAACTACTATAATACTGCTCCCTATATACAAGAATATAACTACTATAATACTGCCCCCCTATGTACAAGAATATAACTACTATAATACTGCCCCTATATACAAGAATATAACTACTATAATACTGCTCCTATATACAAGAATATAACTACTATAATACTGCTCCTATATACAAGAATATAACTACTATAATACTGCCCCTATATACAAGAATATAACTACTATAATACTGCTCCTATATACAAGAATATAACTACTATAATACTGCTCCTATATACAAGAATAGAACTACTATAATACTGCCCCTATATACAAGAATATAACTACTATAATACTGCCCCTATATACAAGAATATAACTACTATAATACTGCTCCCTATATACAAGAACATAACTACTATATTACTGCTCCTATATACAAGAATATAACTACTATAATACTGCCCCCTGTGTACAAGAATAGAATGATTATAATATTTTATATGCATAGTTGAAAAATAAATATGGTCGTCCAGCCTAGAAACGTGTCTCTTACTAGATTAGTAAATCCTTCATCATTCGTTGTTATGTCCTCAACATAATTTGATGGAAAGAAGTGCTGCAGTTTATCGCCATAGTCTCCTTTCCACCTGCAATATAAGAGATATATATATATTTTTACTTCACTAACAACTTCACCACATGAGATTCTGCACAAATAAATCAAGATAGATGTAAAAAAAAGAATGTATCTAAGGCTATGTTCACACGGAGTATTTTGGGGGAGGAATATCTGCCTCAAAATTCCGTTTGGAACTTTGAGGCAGATATTCTTCTCCCTGCACGCCGATTTTCGAGGCAATTATGGCGCCGTTTTTCGCCCGCGGCCATTGAACGCCGCGGGCATAAAACAGCGAGATATACGCTTTCTCCTGCCTCCCATTGAAGTCAATGGGAGGTCGGAGGCGGAAGCGCCCGAAGATAGGGCATGTCGCTTCTTTTTCCCGCGAGGCAGTTTTACTGCTCGCGGGAAAAAGACGCCGACGCCTCCCATTGAAATCAATGGGAGGCGTTCTCGGGCCGTTTCTGCCGAGTTTTGCGACGCGGTTTCCGCGTCAAAAAACTCTGCAAAATACCCCGTGTGAACATAGCCTAATACTTCTAATTAAAGAGGCTCTGTCTCCACATTATAAGTGTCCCATCTCCTACATAAGGACATCGGCGCTGTAATGTAGGTGACAGCAGTTCTTTGTATTTAGAAAAACTATCTATTTTTACCGCGTTAAAAGCGATTTTAGCTTTATGCTAATTACTTTCTTAATGCCCAACTGGGCGTGTTTTTACTTTAGACCAAGTGGGCGTTGTGGAGAGGAGTGTGTGACGCTGACCAAATCAGTGACCAATCAGTGTCATGCACTTGTCATTGTTCCAGCCCATTGTTACAGTGTGATTGTGCAGTGAAAGAAGCTGGGCTGGAACAATGAGAAGGGTATGACACTGATTGGTCACTGATTGGTCAGCCTCATACACTCCTCTGTACAACGCCCAGTTGGTAAAAAGTAAAAACACGCCCAGTTGTCTATTAAGAAACTAATTAGCATAAATCTAAAATTGCTCATAACTTGCTAAAAAAATTATCGTTTTTCAAAATAAAAACAACTGCTGTTCTCTACATTACAGCACCGATCAGATTATGTAGGAGATAGAGCACTTATAATCTGGTGACAGAGTCTCTTTAACTGTTTGTTCCATCACAATCCTCACTATAACCTCATTTAAAGGGCCATTTTCCACTAAAATAAATATAAATCCTCAGTTATAAGTCTCTGATTTGTTCCCTTCTGACTTTATTCCGCTATTTCTTAGCTTATATCTGGATCGGGGAAGCTCGGTGATAACCAGTATGGCTGCCATCGCAGCTCCCACAGGGGTTATCAGTGATTTATCCCCCACTCCCATGCCTCTGTATAACTAGACTGATTCTCTGTCCAGGCTTAAAGTACCCCTCCCCCTCAGTAGCGGAAGCCTCTCCAGCTCAAATCCCTGTATCAAGATGCATCTTATTAAGTCCCAGATCCAATGAAATTAGTGATGAATAAAATCGTAATTGATACTCGCCATCCGTCCGAGACTTTAATGACATTGTGAATCAAGGCGCCCGTGCAGAAGCTCAGCTCATCAGGTCTTGTAGCCATATAGTTAAATAATGCTCTAACTGTTCCTTGTGGCTGAAATGACAAAGAATATACGGTAATGTGCAGGTAGAAAGAGCAAGTGGGGACAACTGTGTGTCGGACTGGGGTTCCTTTAGCCCCCCCCAGAGGAGATGATCCTTAGGGCCCCCCTCCAGCTAAACACGACATGTGCACGTCCTCTTTTATCCACATCGTAATTATTGCTATCATTATACACGCAGAACATATCAATAAGATCTAATAGGTTATTTGTGAATTATCCCATAAGAAATAGACCCTAGTGGCAAGTGATTGGCTCCAAATGGGGTATACTTCTGCTGGATCATTGGGGCCCATTATTGTGTCTGAACTAGGGCCAACCAGGGGGATCCCTTGGAACCAGGGTGTGCCAGTTCTACACAGGTTTTAGTAAATGCCCAGGCAAATTCTGGTGGATATCTTATTGTGTAGAAATCAGAAGAAAACACTGGTCTCAGACATCTCTGATTTCCAGCGGATTATCCCTATTAAAGCATTAGAGCAAATTTGCTAAAAATCATGATTGAAAATCTACCGTTTTATGTATACATCTCCCATGCAGACATATGTGTCTCCATGGTTACACTGCAAACAAGCCCTGTGTAGTCTGATCCCCTCCCTCTAAGGCTAGATGGCGTTATTTTGGCACAATTTTCGTAAGCTCTGAAAAACCGGCATTTTGGTAGTTTATTTGTCTGACAAGGAAATAGTCTGCAATAGAATGAGCCGTGTAGATATAATATAAATATATAGAACTTTCTTGGATTACTTACCATGGCGGGTGAGATTTCATTGGGATCCACATACATTTTATTAACTCCATAAATAGAGTTCATGTCCTTTTCCTAAGATTTAAGAAATACAAAAGTCATGACACAGGGACATTCCTCTAATCAATGAGACCTGATCGGTGCCAGATTATCAGATATTCTGGATTATTAAATGGCCATAGCACGGTGTGTAAACTCACTTGCCAGGGTAGGAAAAAAAAAGCTCAAACATAAAATATTATAGTAAAACATTGGGGGAGATTGATTAATACTGTCTAAATGTAGCCGGTAAAAACTAGACTAGACCAGCAGAAAATTAATCACAGTGGGTACCCTGTATAATAAATTTGGCGCATCTTGCTTTACACTTTAGACACTTTTCCTTCGCCGCCTCTTGGCCAGTGTACCCCAATATGTTGCGCCAAATGAATGGCGCACGCCATTAATAAATCTGCCACATTTTACGACGCTCCTAAGCCACGCCCTTTCTTAGCCACAATATAGTCTATGTTATTATAGTCTATATAACAGTGGCCTCCGTCACCATAGACTATAATGGTATCCGTTTATCAGATATGTCATGAACACACATGATTCCAGTTCATGACGAATCCGTTTAACTAATACCAATAAAGTCTATGGTGATGGGTGCCAATTAGCCTACATTTAATGTACATGTCGGGAGCGTTTTAAACGTAAGCCAAAAACGTGATGTAAATGGGGCCTAAGATGTGCCATGTAGTGTGAAAATGCCTTGTTCACACAGTGCCGTTTTTGCAGCCGTCTTAAAAGGTGAAGTAAACCTTTATACTGCGCCTTTTTTTTAAATCCAAGCCATTTGCAGTGCATTTATACAGCAATACTGACTGCCGCCCCTTTTGTACGTGTACCCAGATACATGTATCCAACACTTACATCTATTTTGAGGTTAGTCGGGTGAATGCATGATAGACAGATATATCACATAATACATACAGCGTTCAGTCTGCTGAGCAGCTCCTCTGTCACCGGGTACCGTAGCTTAATATTCCTGAACAGTGAATGCTTCTCAAAATAGTTGACCAGTTCCACCAAATTCTCAAAATAGGCTGAAGTTCCAAGAACAAACAGGCGGCCATCTTTTTGGAATCTGCAGTGCTTAATTTTACCTTCCGCTCTAAAAATCAAATCCAGACATTATAATAGACATTGAGTATAAAGCAAAAGGCAGAATTACTGTGAAAAAAATTTCAGAATGTTTTTGCCACTAAATTTCTTCATTAACCAGATGTTAGATTTTTGTAATTGGAATTTTTGGAAATCCCACAGGGCAGCTGTAAATAAAGCAGACAGACAGAAACTGCCCTAATATTTATCACAGTGGTGCACGCTGCAAGATATATTTGCCGCATCTTGCTAGACATGAGAGACTTTTCTCTTTCTGATGTTTTACACTAATATTTGGGGCCACAAAATGGCACATGCTGTTAATAAATGTCTCATTTGCCTCTTTGCCATGCCTTTTCCATCTAGATACTTTTCAAAACTGTCCAGGAAGGTTCAAAAAGTGTCTAAAACACATAATAGAATTGGTGCACGCCATGTGCCACAGTTTTTGGGCAAAATTTTCTCAGTCCATTTCCCTCGATGTACCCTATTTGTGCCATTTTTATGGTGTTTTCCCCATTGCGTGGTTGGGTAGCACTTACATGTGAGCCCCCTTTTGGGTCTGTTTGGTGGGTACAGATCAATAGCTCACCTCTGTAACTGAACTTTGGGCTAATTTAAAGGGTCCTGTCTTAGCGACACATGCCCTTTAATGCTGAATATTTACCTGAAAGTAATGGCGTAAGAGTTTGGTACCTCTCTCCTCCTTATCAGAAAAGCTCCATCACGAGGAATTCTCATCAGCATTTCCTCTGCTTCTCCCCGACTAAGGTTATCATAGTACCAGCTATAAGACGCAAAAACATTCATCATTAAACCAAATGTTGAGTTTAATAAAGTTACAAAACAAATCGATTTTTTTGCTTTTCTAAGTTCAAGGCTCATTATGCATGGGTGTCCAGTACAAATAAGCCAAATGCATGGAGCATTATGCCCCCCAGTTGTCTTATTCCCCATACCCAACACCCCTCTGTTATGGTGATGGGGCAAATTAGATTAAAAGGGTTGTTCGCTTTGGACAGCCCCTTTCCGTATACTCTCTAAGAGCATATGGCGGTCATAGAGGGTGCTGCTCTGTTTGGGTCCTCCCATTAGAGACTACAGACTACAGAGAGACTACAGAGTCTCTTACGCTGGAGGACCGTCGCCATCTGTGCATTATAAAGATACTTAATAAAAAAAACTTTGCGATCGGTTACCCCCGTGATAACTGCACAGGATCCCCTTAACTGATATTTCCAAGATCTTTAAGTCACCATCTAAAGTTTCACTCAAGCAATGGCCGCACATGCATATAGGCCTTGTGTGTTAATGCTGAAAGCACCTGCAAGTCCGACTTCCCACTGCCATGGGATAGTATATACACGTCAGTTCCGGGATAGTATATATATGTCGGTTCTCCGAATAGTACAGCAAATGGAAAGTGGTGGTCCACAAGGAACGACCCATTCAAAAATAATCGGGATCATATACTTTTAACATTGAGCTAGTGCCAACACAATTGAAAGCAGCCATGTTTTGTATACTCCAACTTTCCAGGTCTGAAGGTTACTTACTCTTTAGATAAATGTGGATTGGGGTTGGGAACAGCATCGGTTAATCGGAGCTCAAATTCAGCGCAACGCAGCGAGGACTCCTTGTAGTGTTGGATCAGCTCATAAATACTGTTGAATGTCAGGTTGTCGGTCAGGTAATACCTGACGTACTCTCCGTCTGTACAGGAGCGGATTCGACAATGCTGCACTCTACCCGATCTCCTGAAAAATCAAACACGGGGAGTAGGAAATAAAGGAAAATAGTTTACTATAATCTCAGATGAAGCTTCAATTTTTTTGGCCCTGGTGCTAACGCTGAGACCACCACCAGTGACTATGTTCCACCATATGTTATTACATCACTAGGTGTAGGGTCTACATACAGTATATTAGATATAGTGACGTAGCTTTATTCAGTATGATCACATCACTGCACAATTTGTATGTCATTGTGCCTCTAGTCTTTTTTAGTATTGGGTTTCAATGGGACCCCCTTAAGAGTAGAGGTCCAGTAGCAGCCACTACCGCTGCACCTCCTAGCTACACAATGTATTATTAGAAGAGAAGTGTAATATAATTTTGCGATATCATTTGTCTTGGTCATACCAGAAAGAGAGTGTATAGTCATCCTGGAATGTTTCACTTTGTCTCACTAAGAATGTTCCATCTTTCCCTCCCATCTCAGCACAGTACTCCTGCAGAAGGCGCTCAGCCATGTATCGCCCTTCACTCATCCGCCCGTGGAACCATTTTTCTTGTAAATGTTGATCTTTCATTGACTAGATGAGAAAAATAAGCATATGATCTGGTTGATAGATAGATAGATAGATAGATAGATAGATAGATAGATAGATAGATAGATAGATAGATAGATAGATAGATATCTAAGATCTATAAATAGATATCTAAGACAGATAGATAGATGTGAGATAGATATCATATATAGATAGATATCTTAGATAAATTGTGACATAGATACGTAGATTGAAAGATAGATACTTAGATATATGTGAGATAGATGATGGATAGATAGAAGTGTGATATATGGATGGATAGTGAGAAAGATGTAATATAGGTGAATAGATGTGAGATAGATAGACATGAGATAGATTTAAGATAGATAGATGATAGATGTGTGGAAGGTAGATGGCTGAATGGGAGATAGATGAGGAGATGGATGGAAGATAGATGTTAGATGGGCGGGAGGCAGATGGTTGGACAGATGAATGGGAGATATATAGATGAATGGATGGATGGATGGATGGGAGATATATAGATGGATGGATGGGAGATATACAGGTAGATGGATGGATGGAAAGTAGATGTTGGATGGCTGGATGGAAAGAAAGTAGATGTTAGATGGATGGATGGAAGGTAGATGTTGGATGGATGGATGGAAGCTAGATGTTGGATGGATGGATGGAAGTTAGATGGATGGATGGAAGGTAGATGTTAGATGGATGGATGGAAGGTAGATGTTAGATGGATGGATGGAAGGTAGATGTTGGATGGATGGACGAATGGAAGGTAGATGATAGACGGATGGATGGAAGGTAGATGTTGGATGTATGGACGGATGGAAGGTAGATGATAGACGGATGGATGGAAGGTAGATGATGGATGGATGGAAGGTAGATGATAGATGGATGGATGGAAAGTAGATGATAGATGGATGGATGGATGGAAGGTAGATGTTAGATGGATGGAAGGCAGATGGGTGTGAGGCAGATGGGTGAACGGATGGATTGGAGATCTATAGGTAGATGGGAGATATATAGGTAGATGGATGTATGGAAGGTAGATGTTAGATGGATGGATGGAAGGTAGATGTTAGATGGATGGATGGAAGGTAGATGGATGGATGGAAGGTAGGTGTTAGATGGATGGATGGAAGGTAGGTGTTAGATGGATGGATGGAAGGTAGATGTTAGATGGATGGAAGGTAGCTGTTAGATGGATAGAAGGTAGCTGTTAGATGGATGGAAGGTAGATGTTAGATGGATGGAAGGTAGATGTTAGATGGATGGAAGGTAGGTGGATGGATGGATGGAAGGTAGATGGATGGATGGAAGGTAGATGGATGGATGGAAGGTAGATGGATGGATGGAAGGTAGATGGATGGATGGATGGAAGGTAGATGGATGGAAGGTAGATGGATGGATGGATGGAAGGTAGATGGATGGATGGATGGAAGGTAGATGGATGGAAGGTAGATGGATGGATGGATGGAAGGTAGATGGATGGATGGATGGAAGGTAGATGGATGGATGGATGGATGGGAGATAGATGGGTAAATGGATGGAAATGAGATAGATAATACAATTCTGTAGTGGAACTTTCATTCTCGTAAAAACATAAACAAAATATTTGAGTAACCATGGAAGATCCTGATGACCGTTTGGTCTATGTGGAATATGAGCAGTGGTTGGACATTATATAGCAGAGTCTGTGTGATAATGAAGGAGCAGGCTTTCCTTAGCCGCAGCTCCTGGTTTTCGTTACAATTTTTATACTGTACACATATTGTAAAGAAAAATGAGTATAAAATGCGAGTGTCACTTTGCTTGTGGTGTTTCTCACAAAAACGGCCTCTGACTGCTTATGTCGGCTTATTTATAATGTCTGCACAATTCACAGACCGCCACTTGGAGAATAATGCATCTTGCCCACAAATACTGCAGAAGACAGTAAGAGCTGATTAGAGAGAATTACAGGTTTGGACGGGAACAAGAGAAGCATGACACTAAATACATTTCACACTGAGGTTATCTACTCCGCTGTAACAGTTTGATACTGTGTAAATATGTCTTTTTGCAATCTTATAAGCACCGGTATTTATTTCGTCCATAGCTACATTGTGACTTCAATATCCAACCTAATTTCAGGAACATTCAGTGTCATGGGACTGGGTAAGGCAGGGATGTATTCAGTGATACAAGACCGGCCAAACATTCCTGCATATGAAAGGAAGAGAGCTATACATAGGAGGCATTATTCTGTGCACATAGTATGCATTACGAGGAGAGTACTTCCTCCCTACAGGCACTATAAGGCACTACCTTCCTACGGGCACTTCCTCCATATGAGTCCTGTAGGGCACTTCCTCCCTATGGATCCTGTAGGGCACTTCCTCCCTATGGATCCTGTAGGGAACTTCCTCTATGGGTCCTAAAGGGCACTTCCACCCTATGGGTCCTATAGGGAACTTCCTCACTATGGGTCCTATAGGGCACTTCCTCCTATGGGTTCTATAGGACACTTTCTCTATGGGTCCTAAAGGGCACTTCCTCCCTATGGGTCCTATAGGGCACTTCCTCCCTATGGGTCCTATATGGCACTTCCTCCCTATGGGTCCTATAGGGCACTTCCTCCCTATGGGTCATATAGGGCACTTCCTCCCTATGGGTCCGATAGAGCACTGCCTCCCTATGGGTCCTATAGGGCACTTCCTCCCTATGGGTCCTATAGGGCACTTCCTCCCTATGGGTCCTATAGGGCACTTCCTCCCTATGGGTCCTATAGGGCACTTCCTCCCTATGGGTCCTATAGGGCACTTCCTCCCTATGGGTCCTATAGGGCACTTCCGCCCTATGGGTCCTATAGGGTACATCCGCCTATGGGTTCTATAGGGTATTTCCGCCTATGGGTCCTATAGGGTATTTCCGCCCTATGGGTCCTATAGGGCACTTCCTCCCTATGGGTCCTATAGGGCACTTTCTCCCTATGGGTCCTATAGAGCACTTCCTCCCTATGGGTCCTATAGGGCACTTCCTCCCTATGGGTCCTATAGGGCACTTCCTCCCTACAAGTACTAAGGGCCCTTGCTCCCTATGAAATACAATAGGGCACTTCCTTTCTATGATTTACTATATGGTACTTCCTGTCGACTGGTATTATAGGGCACTTCCTACGGGTACTATAGGGCACTTTCTCTATATGGATACTAGGTCATTCATGTTGTAGTGTAGGAAGGGGTTAACAATAAGTACACCATACAGAGAATTTTTTCCCTTTTTTGTACTTTTTATAGTCTGTGATCGTATAGTCAAGTATATTCCCCAATCCGACAAGAATGTTAATATTTTCTACGCTCATTGGGAAAGGAATATAAACACGTAAATATTTTCCTTTTTCTAAAGGTTTTTCTCCATGTAAAAGTAAGAAAAATCATAGACCGTACAATGGGATTGTGGTATGTGTTAGATTCTAAATAAACTGACCTTAGGTGTCGAGTCATCTGTTGTCTGCTCAATTTCATCACCATAGGCCATTTTTTCACCAGCGATGGCGCAATAACGAACGGACCATTTCTATGGGAAAACATATATAGTATAAACAACAACTCCCAGCATACCCTGACAGCCGAATGAAGATTCATTTTGACTAATCGGCCTCTACGCACATCACTCTAGATCGATATTGGACAGAAATATACAGGAAACAATCCAGCCTATTTCCAAAGTAAATTTTAAAAGCTATGCACACCTTTAAAAGTTTTTTTTTTTTTTAGATAACTAGATCAATTAGTGTAATTGGTGCAACTTTATAATTAGTTTTTATTAAAAATTATTTTTACTTTGAGATACAGCGGCTCTGCATTCTCTATACAGAACAGCTGTATCGTTCGCTAAATCCTGTTGCCGTCCGGTCCGGGGTTCTGACGGGTTCAGTGTCAGCGGGTCCTGCGTGATCCACCTGTAATCTATCACATCTAAGTTGTGAACATAGATGTGAAGGATAACCGTTTGATCCAACAAACGCAGGACCCACTTTCACTGAACCCGTCAGAACCGCTGACCTGACGGCAACAAGCTTTAGCGAACGATACAGCTGCTCTGTATACAGGATACAAAGCAGCTGTATCTCAAAAAGTAAAAAGATTTTTTTAATAAAAACGAATTATAAAGTTGCATCAAACACACGGAATTACCTTTTTATAAAAAAATAAAAAAGCCTTTCAAAGGTTTACGTATCCTTTAAGGCGGATCTCTCATCAGACTACGCTGTCCTATATATGGGGACAAGTCCACTCTCCTATTAGCCAAAACAGCACAAAAAAATATTGGAGCAATCAAAGAATACAGCGGGTTCATAGTTGTGAATCAAGTGTATTCATGAGGGGATCGCTCCCCCCCCCCCACCTCTCGGCAGATATTGATGGTGGTCTGCTTTATAGGTATATTGCCCTAAATATAGTTTGAGACCCATCATTTTCTGTCTGGTTGCTCCATCTATGCCACTTATACGTATGTGACTGCTTCTAGACGTGGCATTGTCTCATACAGATTGACCATATTGTGGAGATTTTCCAATAATGCCTTATATGCATTCGTTTACGAGATGGCGACAATAGCGCCAAATGAATCAAAAGGGCACAATAAATTTGTCATTATTCAATAGACATGTTCGACACTTTACCCTTCCTTATGCCACCTCACGGCTGGTATATATTTACATAAAATGCTGCACATCTATAATAAATTTGGCGCATTTTATGATTTCTCTTCTGTTCTCAATGGAGCCCTGACGGATACGTTTCCCCTTCTTTTTCTCTTTTTAACGGCAAGTCTTACCTTCCTTTCCTTATTCCATGGTTTTTTACGACGATTTCAAAAGCAAGAGAAGGGGGCTGTGACTAAGAGTAGTTATCAAAGGCGCCAAATTTTTTTAAGACGTTCACCAAATTATTGGTGTACAGACCTCATGAGGCGGTGTATGGCAGAAAAATGGGTCTATATACCTAGGAAGTTGTGCCAAATATTTATGCCACATATAGATATTTATTTTACAAATATATGCGCCAACTTGAGCCATTTTAACCAACTAACCCCCAACGTGTGAACCCGGCCATAACACATTTTATAATGTTCCCGAAAACCTGTACAAATAAGCGGGGTGGTAATTTAGAATAAACATAATATATAGTTCTATTGTCTGCAGAATGTAATGGTATAAATTACCTCATCAGTAGTAATATGCGCCATTGTATCTGTCATTTGACATGCTAAATAGAACATAAAAAGCACCCAGCGAGCACTTACAAGTTAATGAACCCTCAACTATTACATTTCTTTATTATATCTGTCATTTTTGGACCTTTCACTCATAGAAACGTACATAATTTAACGCTCAGATCCACATAGCAGTGCACATATGTCAGGGAAATGACTCCTATACGTGTCAGAGAAAGTGGCTGTTTTGTTGTTAACTTGTGTTACTTCTGTTTATGTCGCAATTTTTATTTATTTTTTTTCTTTTTATTTAATTATTTTTTTATTTGTGTATTTTATGTTTTGTATTTTTTTTAAATAGCCCAAAAACACATGTGGATTAAAAAAGTCCATTCTTTTTACCATATATATTTATATTTTTAATTTATTTTTTACATTTTTTTTATTTTTTTATTTTTTTTTAAACATTATTAGATAATTTTAAGACATTAAAAAGAAACAGATTTGGATGGGCCAGGTTGAAAAAAATAAATTTTGCCATTTATGGCATATGGCATATGAATGAATGTATCGAATAACACATCTTTTCCTTTCTGGTAGGGGGCCGGGGGAAGGGGGGTATACATGTGCAAGACCTTACTTTTACAGACTATCTATACCAGAGACCTTTAATATTATATCTTATCGCACCTGGGGTGGGATGTAGCATTACAGTGCGGCCATTTGAAGGTGTTGTATGAATGTGCCGGGTCCACCCTACCAGAGCTGTTTTTGGGGTGTATTCACATGAGCAGGTTTTGTTCAGGTTTTTTTATGCCGTTTTTTTTAAGCCAAAACCAGGCGTGGATTCAAATAAGAGAAGAAGCAGAATTTTTCCTATATTTGTTCTCTCTTTATGATCCAGACTTGGTTTTTGGCTTCAAAGCTGCATAAAAAACCTGAACAAAACCTCCACGTGTGAATACACTCTTAAGCCCCGTGCACACAACCGTGGGAGCACGGTCCGTAAAATAAAAAAATAGGACAGGTCCTATTTTTTACGGAAACTTTCTACGGCCTGGACACCTTCCTGTAAATATACGGGAAGGTGTCCGTCGGCTATAGAAATGAATGGGTCCGTAATTACGGATAAAATCTACGGTCGTGTGCATGGGGCCTTTTGGCATATTTTAATCTGATGTACCTGTTTAGAGAGCTTGTCCTTTGTTTTCCAGACTGATAAGGCGAAATATTTTTTTAAATAATCATTTAGCGTTAAACATAGCAGTGTCACCAAGAATGAGATCCTGGTCGCTGTGGAGAGCACAGATTTATTTTTATACAAAATAGAGGAAGAAATAATTAAATGAAAAAAAAAAAAGTAATCACTGGAAATAAAATAAAGCTATAAATGTGTGAAATTGAGGTTTGTATCCTCAACCTCTGTCAAATAAAAGCTGCTACTTTTTGGCTTTGTTGTTTCATTGTGTCTTTGTTACAGGCGCTGCAGCGCCACCCTGTGGCCAAAAGTATATTACCTAATAGAGATACAAACTGGAAATAAAAAGGTGTAAATAGCATATAATATACAGAGTATATAGAAAATATACGTTCATTACCTGATCTATTGGGTCCCACATATACAGTTCTCCCTGAAGTTTTGTTTCCTCCTGATGGTCGTCTGTGTTGGTGACATAATCTCCTTTGAGTCCCAATTTTTTATGCTAAAGGAGAAAAAAAAATAAACGTAATAAATTCTACCAGTTTATTAATAACATATCAAAAAATGCTCAGTAATTATAGATACTGGAGTTGTCCTCTTCTGGAAAAAGCTGAATAACAACCAATAAGGCCGCTCTTATTGCTTCCCCAGATGTTGTCACCCAGCTTTACCAGATTTCTGCATGGCTAAGCTGCATGTATATGTAGTAATATGAGAGATGGGGATGTATCGCTAAATATTTAGACAGATTTGCCATTCAGGAGTCTAGGAAAGCTGGATAATACCTTGTGGGTGACCATACGGACTGTCACGCAGTTTAAGGCTACATTCAGACGAGCGTGTCCAATTTACGTGCTTAAAAAAACGCAGCGTTTTTCCTACATTTCTTGTCTATGTGTGTTGCGTTTATCACGTCCGTGCGAGCACTTCATTTTTTTTACATTTATTTCTCCGTGTTTCACGCATCAAATACATAGAAAAGTAGACAGCACACGGATGTCGTCCGTGTGCTGTCTGTGGTTTTCACGCACCCATAGACTTCAATGGGCAATTAGGTGCGTAAAAACGCAACAATATGGAACATGCAGTGAGTTTCACACAACGGACAATCGCTGCGTGAAAACTCCTACATGTCTGAATGGCCCCATTGAAATCAATGGGTCCGTGTGCTGTGCGTTATTTCAACGCACAGCACGCGGACAAGCATTACGCTGAATGAGCCCTTACAAGAAACAGAGGTCGACTAAAGAACCTTATCAGACTTTTCATCAATAGGCTTGTAGGCAGCAGCTATGGATTACCATGAGGCTTATTTGATGCAGAAAATCCACATCAAACGCGCAGGTAAAATTTGCACTTAATATTATGTTTTTAGATGCATATTTTACATTTTCATGCAGAAGTAGGTGCAGGGTTTTTTTTTTGGGGGGTTTTTTTTGCAAACTTGTCAGATACAATTCTGAGACGGAAACTCAAGATAAATTGAGATGCTGCAGATTTTAAATTACGCACCGAGGGTCAATTTATGTACAAAAAAAATTCTTCAACATGTAGATGAGATTACTTGGGATCTCGTTTACTTTGCTGTATTACGCTGTGGATTTGCTGCAGGAAAATACACGCGCCAAATCCGCACTTATAATATGCATCATGTGCACGTGGTATAAGAGATAAATGAAAAAATAAATATATATATATATATATATATATATATAATATATATTTCGTTTTTAATAAGTGGAAATATTTCCATATTGTACATGCTTACCCTCTCCCCCAGGGGTGCTCTTGAACCCATTGGTTTGTCATAGTGGCAGAAACCCTTCCTACGGCCTCATGCACATAACTGTGCAGTATTTACGGTCAATAAATACTGCACGGACGCGGCACGGCGTGGCGTATCATCCACATTTGAGGACTGTGATCACAGTAATGAGTATAGGAGCACGGTTCGTTAATGCAAAAATAGGATATGTCCTTTTTTTTTTGTGGCTCATTTCTACGGCCCGGACTCACATCCGTAAATATACGGGAAGGTGTAATTTGCGGATAAAAACTACAGTCGTGTGCATGAAGCCCGACACTAACTTGCATGTGCATGTGCGTATGTGACGACTAATAAGATGATTCTTTCTTTGTGGTTTGATTGCTCATTGGGGTATAGGTGCGACTTATGTGTTACGTGCAGGTTATTGTTGTCCTGCTTCGTATCTAAAGACACCGGTCTGCAGGAGTTTATTAAGTTCTTAAATTAATTCATAACCAAGCAATTAATTCTGTAGTTCGTATCTTTAGGGAATCCACACTGTCCTGGAAGCTCAGCTACTTGCTGCCCCTTAAAGGGCTTAAAAGAGAGAGGTCTGGTTGCTTTGTTTAAAAAAATTCAGCATCCACCTTTAGGCCGGGGTTATACCTAGACTTTTTGTATTGCTACTTATTGATTTTAATTATTGAGCTACAGCTACAGTCATTTAAGAGTTAAAATCGATCAGTAGCGCTAGAAAAAGTCTAGGTGTAGCCCGGGCATTGAAGAGGATCTGCCATGAGTTTATAACTTCCCCATCTCCTACCTAATCTAATAGACGCTTTGATGTAGGTAACTACTGTTTTTTTTTAATTATTATTATTGACCAAATTATGAATATATTTCGAATTATGCAAATTGTTTCTAAATGCCCAAAGGGGCTTTTTTTTTCTATTCACCAAGTCGGCGTTGTATAGAAAAGTGTATGACACTGACCAATCAGCATCATACACTTCTCTTTATTCCAGCCCAGCTTGATTCACAGCACAGCGTGATCTCGCGAGATCACGCTGTGACGTCACTTCCTCCCGCAGATCCTTCATCGGAGAGATGGAAGACTGAACAGGCATTGCCTTCAGCCTAAGCAGATTCGGATAAACGTCCTGGCACGGCTGGAGGCCGTAGTTATCTACATCAAAGCGCATATTAAATTAGGTAGGAGATAGGGAAGTTATAAACTGGTGACTGAGCCTCTTATGGATCGGCACGATCAAGGTGACCAATAAATCACACGTCGGATCGTTCATATGAACAATCTGTCAATCAACATGTCCGACTAAACTCGTAGATCAGGGATAAACTAAAACAAATGTGAAAGACAACAGAATGCGCAAAGTGGCGAATAATCATCCATGGTTGGCCAATCATGCCATACATGCCTAATTTCAGCCGAAGACAAATGAAAGGGGATTGTCCTTCCAAGTACAGCAGGTTTGTTTTTTGCTTGGTGGCCAACTAGGATCTGGTAATTAGAGGGCAGTAGGGGAGTATTTTGGTTTTCCTTGATCCCCCTCCCCAGTGCACGCCCCTGAGGAAAGTGGTTTTGTTATTTTCATATTATAATCTTCTATTTCAGGCGGTTCTGTATAGACGGTGAATGGAAATGTCTGGACTTAAGTAAAACAAGTTAACCAAGAGGGACACACAGTTATTCTGTACATCCAATCACTAAACCCACCTTGATAATGATTTTTTCCTTTAGCTGTGTAGGAGACGGCAGCTGATCTGCACTTGCTTCAGTGGGTTTGGTCAATAGCATTTCACCGAACACGTCTTTAAACACCTTGGCCATGTACCTCTGCTGCTCCACCGTACAATGCTCTTCAATGGACAGTATGACCGGGTATCTACAGAGGACAGAACAATGTTACCTGAGAGAGAGTCAATACTACAGAAACAACAGTACAACCCCAGCAGTGGATGTCATCTCGCTTTTCCAGGTGTCTTGCAGGGGTTGCCCTAACCAGATAGCCCCTTCTCTGAAGCAGGTTGCCTCGCTGATCGTCTCCAGTCCGTCTGCAGAAACCTGACCCCCTGCTGGGGAAATCTGCATGCAAAGCTGCAGGAGGACTAGTATTACTTGGTGCCCATGCAAATGACTGCACAACCATTTAATATACTGGACCAAGTTCTGCAGAGTGGGAGACATTCTTTGTCGTGATTCTCCGCTCTGACTAATAGGGGATCCTCATCATGAGACCTCAAACACCCACTCAAACTCCATGACATTCATGTGTCCTAAAAGAGGAATATGGTTTTCCTATTGGGGCAACCGCTTTATCTGCAAACCTGCCTTAGATCATGATTACAGCCGCTACACCTGTACCCCTCTTAGTTCAAGCGAGCCAGACTTCTACTACCCTAGTGTTTCATGCGATCTGCTTTTAGTACAGTAGAACCATGAGAGGTCTGGGTATTGCAGCCATAATACAGGCTACAGAATCCAAAAATGAAGTCTCATAACGGTCGTCTGGTAGCATTTGGGTATTGGTCACATATATGCAGATTTTCTTTTAGGTTCTGAGAAATCTGTCGCTTTCTGGGAGCTGTCATGGCGGCTATATTGGTTGTCACCCAGCTTTCACGGAAACCGTTATACCTAAGAAACATCTAAATAGAATTTTTTTTATAACTATTTAGATGGAAACTCACTTTAAAGCCTATGTACGCCTTTAAAAATATTTTTAACTTTTTGAGATACAGCTGCTTTGTATCCTGTATACAGAGCAGCTGTAACTTGCGCTGAAACTTGTATCCGTCAGGTCAGCGGCACTGAGGGGTTCAGTGTCAGCGGGTCCTGCTTGTATCTGACACAGGATCGAGCGGTTACCGATCACATCTAAGTTCATAACTTAGATGTGATCAATAACAGGTGGATCACGCAGCACCCGCAGCTGAATCTCAAAAAGTAAAAATAATTTTTTATAAAAAGTATTTAGAAAGTTGCACCAATCACACTGATAGACATTTTTTTAAATTAAAAAACAAAACGATTTGAAAGGTGTACATAGCCTTTATTCAGGATTTCTCCATATCTTTATTGTCAGCATTGGTTGTTTATATGTAGGTGCACAGGTGACCAGAAATAAGTCCCGGCTGTCCTTTTTTTCTATGCAGCAGTCCTACATCACAGGTATTAAAGAGTTACAGCAAGAACTCACTCAGAGGTGACAAATGCATGGTCCTTAATAGCTTGCACCACGTCGTCAAACTTAATTTTGGTTGTTCTTGTCCATCCGTGATAAATAATTGGCTTTCCATCAGGGCCGTCCCAGCAGTCCACTAGAGTAAGGTGAGAGACGGGAAACAATCACACTTCAGTGAGCTCAGCGCAAGGTGCGCACATTACCATCCCTCGTCTAGATATTTCGGGTGGTACGTCAGCAATTCAATGTTCTAGCCATAATTCAAGACGGTAAAAAAATGAAATGACGAATTTCAAATGGCTTTCAGTAGAATCCCCCCAGGGAGCTGGACTTTCTGAAATCATAGGGGTCAAATGAGACCATAGGAGGGGCAGACTGGATCCATGGCAAGGCAGAGGTAGAAGACCAATGTTATACTCTCAAATAAAGTAACAAGAAACACATTATATGCTTACACTCAATACATCGGCATCCCATCCGCAGACACCGCACATAGGCTTCTGTGGACGACTCACTGCGCAGCTGATCTCCTGTTAAATACCTGGTCACAAAGCAGAGCAAAACACAGGGTGATGGATTTGCAGAAGGGCTATGTAATACAGGACACTATCATTTAGGTTTGATGGCAGTAGGAGCTCTGGTTTGCTGATACAGAGCTCCAAATACACATAGAGATACATGCTAAAATTCTAGCTGCTTGCAACCGCCACTAGGGGAGCCCATGAGCTTATTGCATACTGTTTTACTATTGACTTCAATGCAGAAATCGAATGTATTAAACTCCTGAGCTCCCTCTAGTGGTGCTATGTCTATGCAGTGGATTTGGAGCTCTGTATCAGAAAACAGAACTCAGGTGAAATTATAAAATTAATCGGCGCAGAATTTTCGGCTTTAGGCTAAAAATGGTGTTCGAGGGGTGGATATGCACTCTGATTCGCTGCTGGGTGCCGGCTTTCCTTCAATACTCTGTACAGTAATTATATACTTGACTCTTGATATTGGTATATACTGCTGGCTGGACCTTTTGGTATATGTTTTTTTTCTCTTTTTTTAACTAGTGCATTTACATGTACAGTATTATTATCATCTGTATAATATATCATCGCTTGCAGCTACTGGAAGTAAAAGAAAAATGTACATTCAATATACTATTGGGAGTACCAACATTACGTGTCTATCCTATTACAATAACTGGACATTGTAGTAGGAGATGTGCTATATTTTGTGCTGGGAGTACCACCATTGTTAGTACATTGTACATGGCCATCACCTCTTTGAATTTATAATAGCTTCTGTTGCTGGGAGTACCTCCATTGTTAGTACATTGTACATGGCGATCGCTGTGGGCACTGGGAGCACCATCCTGAATGTGCATTATCTTGTTGTTTATGAGACGTCATTAGTTACAGCACCCTCTAAAGGTCAGGAGAGGACATTACATCTATTTATGCCGTTCTGCTACTATAATACCCATCATGTACACTTGGTTCTATACATTTTTAAGCACTTGATCTATCGCTGGTCTCTCCTCTATGGACTTTTAGTAAGGTCATCTCCACCGTATAACAATAAATGAGACACAGTAGCTTTCTCCCTATGGGCTGCTAAAGTGCGACTGAGAAATAAATTGGAAAAGCCAGAATAAATTGGACATCCAATACAAGGCACATAGGAGGAAGCTATGTTATATTTTAAGGGTCTTATTCTGGACAAAGCTTGTCCCCTGATGATCGTGAAAATTCTTTTTTTTAAATGAAAACTACAATTTAAAGGAAAACTCCATCCATTAAATTGCACCTTGTAGGGCACCAATAATGATCAGGATTGAAAATTGCAGAATGGACTTTTATAAATCTCTTTCAGTTTTATGATGCTTATGTAGCATTACGTATTCTTTTCAGCTGCTATTTTTTAAGTCATTAAAATCCTGGGCGGAGCTTAGCGATCACATGATTGTGTACATGTGACAACTATGCTGTGTAATTAACATATGGCTGACACATTCCCTGGTGAGGGGAAATGTATCATTGGGCGAGCAGCCACAAACCACAATGTAAGAGCCGATAACGAGGATAAAGTTTATACAATGTAGGGGACTGAGTACAAACACTACAGAGAGATGACTTTTTATATTTAGCTTTTTTCTTATTACCTTTTGTGTATTTTTTAGGTTTGCCTATGCCAGTGATCGAAACCTGGAAATCATGTCTGCCAACTATGCAAATTTGATTTGCTCAAGAGCTGCATGTGTCAAGTAATATGGAACCAGAACAGGTACCAACTCAACCTGGTATTATATCAGTTTCCACAAACAAAAAAAATGTTGACGGATATGCTGAGTTGCAGGCTGTAACAGTCCACAGCTGATTTAATAATTCTGCAGGTCGTCATTGGAAACAGTCGACAAGCTAGTTGCTGGACACGCCCCTAAAAGATGAGCTCACATGATGATAAAATAAATATTTTGTTTTCCTATGTCAGATTACTGTACAGTGCCTGATGTAAAGAGGACGCTTCCCATAGGTATATGTGCACACACTAAGGCCTCATGCACGCGACCGTAAGGGTTTTTATTGTCCGCAAATACGGATCCGATGATTACGGATACACATCCGTAGCCGTCCGCAATTGCGGAAGTGCCCATAGACTCTTATGGGCGAGTCGGTGCCGCAATTGCGGACAAGAATAGGGCATGTTCGATATTTTGCGGATAATTTCTTCGGCGAGGACACACATCCGTAAATCTACTAAAAGGTGTCCGAGGCCAATAGAAATTAATGGGTCCGCAATTTCATCCGTAATTATGGATTCCGTAGTTACAGTTCAAAACTACGGTCGTGTGCATGGGGCCTTAGCCAACAAAGAATGCTGGGAGATTTCGGCTTTGAAGCCGGCAGAATTGTAAATGCAGCTCTGGATTATATGGCTGGCTGTAGCTCAGGATCAGTACAAGATACATAATACATTGTATTTACAAAGTTACTAATATTTTTATGTAGATCAATTCTATAAATGTTGTTTAAAGGTGAACATACGCTTGATATCAGAACACCTAATTCATTTGGATATGGCGCAGATTCCTGGCCATCCCTTGTAGTGACAGAAGGATTGAAATATTTACATTACCCTTATTTTACATTTTGGATGCCAGAGGTGTTCCAAAGACAATGAAATACAGATCATTCCAGGCACCCACAGGATTAAACCTTCATCAATACTCACGTGTTATGTGAGGAAGCAACCCAGTAATGTGACAGCGGATTATTCATGTTCTGTACAGTAATCTCATCATATTTCTCATCCCAGATGCTGTTTTCTTTGGAAAATAAGTAGGTCAGAAACTGAAAAAGATACAAGCCCATAAGGATGGGTTGTGAAATGTGACAAAAAGTGTCTAGTAAAGAATTGCGCAGAACTAGAAGACCTGAACTGTATGCAAATTTACCAGAAAACCTGGAGGGGTGGCGGGCGAACATGCATCCAAGTGGCGTAACATCTCCTTGCTTTAGGCAAATCACCTGATAGTTCCTCAACTTCAGCCACTTCCACTCACACAGCTAACTGCCCCGTATACATCCTATATGGAGACTTCTGTAGTTGCATTGCGGAATATTGCCATGCAGAAGTAACACGTTTATATTACCATATTGTGCGGGTATGAGTCGACCTGTATAGGGCATAGTCTAAGATGACCAAGGAGCCATTTGGGTAAAAGAAACCAAACGCGGACAATCCCTTTTTAAGGGTAGATTCACACATGCTGTTTTGATGCAGTTTTTGAAGCCAAAGCTGGGAGTGGATACAATAGCGAAGAGATGTATAGGTCTTTCCTTTATACTTTTACTTCCTTTTGGGTCCACTCCTGGCTTCGGCTAAAAATTTTTTTACCAAAAACTAAAGCAAAACTGCATGTAAGAATCTAGCCTAAATGTATGTCCAATGTTCCATATGGGCCAGACGTCCAGAAAGCAGAGAGTTAAAATATTAATGATTCTAAGTTAATTGAGATGAGATACAGGCACAATCTGCACATCTTTCCTGTAGATCTTCCTTACCTCGTCCACATAAAGGAAGGGCTCCGCCGTCTCCCTCATAGTCTCATCTATAAATTTTGTCATGCGTTCTCGAACCTTATTAAGATCTTGGGCCGAGGATTCCTTGTGGGATGATAAAGAATAATAAGATACTACAGACCTTCAGATACTACAGATCACATTGGAATTGTACAATAGGACAAAGTCATTAAAAGTGCGTCTTAGGCTGAAGGGAATTGTGTTTCACCTGTGAATGAACAATATGCTGAAATCTGGTCGTTACTATTTTAATTTCTAAATTATTTATGAACAGACGCCCATATTACACAACATATACTTAGGTATACTTACAAGATCTCCTTTTATTTTAATAAATGTTCCTTGGGGGTGGAGCTTTTCTGAGCGTGGGTGTAACTTATTTTTCCAATTTTATTTCAACAATAGTGGCAAATATAGTTGTGTTACAGTGGCAATCATGTAATCACTAGTGCTATATGGCCCCGGGCCTCTGCAGCTAGCGGTTATCCCAACTGAGGAAAGAGGAGGTGAGAACACTAAGGCCCTGTTCACACTGTAGAATTTTTTGGGCGCATTCCGCCCATTCATTTCAATGGGAGTCAGACGCTTCTTTTTCCCCCCAACTAATTTTTTCAGCTAGCGGGAAAAAGAAGCGTCTTGCCCGATCTTCGACTGGATTCCGCCCGAACCGCCCATTTAAGTCAATGGGAGGAGGAATCTGCGGCGGACTTTGCGGTGGGTCCCGCCAAGCAAAATCCGCCATGTGAACTGACCCTAAAGGTGGCATAACACATGTAATACAGTTTCAGAGAATGTGGTGTTGTGAGTGGTGACTGAGCTGAGGTTGCCAACTAGCCAATAAGTCATCCTGGAATTTAGATTCTCGGTTCTCTACTTTGTACTCCCCTCTGCACTGGGGGTAATGTTGGTTTAGTATGAATATATATATATATATATATAGATAGATAGCCAGGGATATTCACGTATATACATAAAGAGGGCCTTACAGGTATAATGCCTATGTGTCTGCTCAATATGGCTACTTATACTGAGCATGTAATGCCGCATAGGCCGTGTCATAATGCCACATCCCATAGGAATCCATTGGCATGCAGAATATTATTGCATTATGGTGAAACTTTTGCAGACATTGGCTATTACACTGTCAGTTAACCTCACTTAATTCAATGGAAATCCCAGCAAGCATTATTAGTTGCTCATCATCTCCATTGGCTTCTATGGCATGTGGTCTGTGCTGTATTAGCCAAACTGTAGAAAAAGTGGCGGAGAAGTGAAAGGAGTTTCTAGTTTAGAAAGCCCACTCGGGTACTGCATTCAGTAGCTACAAAGAGTACCTCTTTCTTTCAAAGACCCGTCTTGTCCATGCATTAAACAGACCGCATTGATTTCAATTGGCACAGTGTAATGCTTCATTTCCCCTGTAGTGGCGCTGCAGGGGAATTAAACAAATGCTACTGGGTTCTCTTTGCAGATTGCAGCTGATCGCTGTGATCAGCTTATAGTCAGAGGACCTTTCTATCATAAAGGGATCGTGGACAATTTTTTAAAGCCATTCCAAAAACCTTATTATGCACTTGTAGATGATTAGTAAGGTTATTCGGAATAGCTGAGAACAAAAGACCTGACCGTTGTGATGTGATGTGACAGTAAACAGCAGCTAACCCTGGCACTCACTATCTATGGTATCCGCCAGTGCATCGGGGTAGTTAAATGAAAAGTCCTAAGTTGAATATAATTACTCCATGCAAATATGGAGACAAAGAAAGACGCTGTTCGCTTTAAGCACCTCGTCCTACTGGGAGGACAGGAATTTTCATATGCAAAAAAACATCGCAAGCTAATCTCCGTCTATCTGGGTAATAATGATGGTCTTTGGGTGGCATTGTAGGTGCAGAGAACAAATCATTTTCCCAGCAGTTGCTTCTTTTTTATTTGCATAGAAAATGTTAAATATCTGCAAACATTGAATGGCGCTCCCCTGCTGTACCGTGAACGGAGACAGAATATTCAAAACCCCTGATCAGCCCGCACTACAATGCACATAATGGGCCACACTGTTCTGCCATTTACATTCGCCTCTTTTTTTTTTTTCGCTTTAAATAATTAAATGAGCAAGAAATTTCTATTGTGAACGGATCCATAATAAGCCCCGTGCTGTGCCGGCACAGATTTTACGCAGAAAGGCTGATATGAAAGGGTGTGTGTTACAATACTGAAAAATGCAATATAATAAAAAGTCATGCCCCGTACTAAGGAGAGTCATTTGGATGCAGATTGGATTTGCTTGTATCAGTGGGGCAGACCCTGACAGCAAATATTATTATGGAACTTATTTTATTCAGATGTTTAGAATATGACAAAGTACAAGAGTAGAGGGGTGTAATGCTGGGAAATGTGCTCATTTATTTGTAGCCATCCAGATTGTCGTTACAACATAGGCATGATAAGTGCTCTATCTATCTAATATATCTATCTATCTATCTATCTGTCCACGTATTATATCTATCTATCTATCTATCTATCTATCTATCTATCTATCTATCTATCTATCTATCTATCTATCTATCTATCCCATATCTATCTATCCCATATCTATCTATCTATCTATCTATCTATCTATCTATCTATCTATCTATCTATCTATCTATCTATCTATCTATCTATCTATCTCTATCCAGTCTCTCTCTCTCTCTCTGTCTCTCGCTTCTCATCTTCCTTCAGCGGTGAATCAGAACACCCCCATATACATTAGAAAGCCGGGCAGTCCTGCTAATATTCGCAGTTTTGAATGACTTTCATCTAATGTGTATGATGGACACTCATCGGCTGGGTTCACACACCCTATTTACGGACGTAATTCGGGCATTTTAGCCTCGAATTACGTCCGAAAATACGGCTCCAAAGCGCCGGCAAACATCTGCCCATTCATTTGAATGGGCTTTACGATGTTCTGTGCCGACGGTCATTTTTTTTACGCGCCGCTGTCAAAAGACGGCGCGTAAAAAAGACGCCCGCGTCAAACAAGTGCCTGTCGCTTCTTGAGACGTAATTGGAGCCGTTTTCCATTGACACCATGGAAAAACAACTCCAATTACGTCCGTAATGGACGCAGTGAAAAGCGCCTGCACATGCCATTACGTCTGAAATGCCGGAGCTGTTTTCTCCTGAAAACCGCTTCGTAATTTCAGCCGTAACGGAGGCTGCCGTGTGAACATACCCTTACACAACTTGACATGGGCTGTGTAAATGAGCACCAATCAAAGAGACAGCTCATTGGTCGGCCCCCATTTGCTCCTTTCCCAATGGGCTATGTTTGGGGGCGAGCGATCGTTACTACAATTTTATCATGTCGGCAGCACATCTCCCTGCTGCAGAGAACGATAATATTTCTTGCAGCATAAATTATACAATCAACCGATGAACGAGTTGTTTGCTCGTTCATCGGCTGATCGTTGCCCCGTTTCTACAGGGCAATTATCGGGAACAAGCATTTTCATGAACTCTTGTTAACCCCATATTTGGCCCGTGTAAATGGGCCTTTAGGTTACAGTGAGACAATCTGCTCATTTTGTGATGATCTAGTCAGGTTAGAGGATATCTACACTTTAAGGCCTCATTTACACGAGCGTATTATACGCGCGTGCGACGCGCGTGCTTTTCACGCGTGTCGTACGCACCTATAATAGTCTATGGGGCTGTTTAGACGATGCGTGAATTTTGCGCTGCGTGAGTGCGTTGCGTAAAACTCACGACATGTTCTATATTCTTGCGTTTTTCACGCAACACGCACCCATTGACTTCAATGGGTGCGTGAAAACAACGCATGCCACACGGACGGTCCTGCGTTGCATGCGCGAAAATCACGCAAGAGCTGTCAAAAGGATGAATGTAAACAGAAAAGCACCACGTGCTTTTCTGGTTACAAACATCCAAACGGAGTGTCAAATTAGAGATGAGCGCACCGAACTTCACCGGGTTCGGCCGAACTCGTTTTGACCGAACCCGGCAAAAGATGTTCGGGTACGCGACGTCAGGAGACAGTCACTGCCCACGGTGCTCAAAGACTTAAACTGTTTCAGCACCCTGGACAGTGACTTATACATATACGTGTAAAAAAAAAACAGAAGTTCGGACTTACCGATAAGTCCCGGCTCCTTCCTCCAGTCCGACCTCCCGGGATGACAATTAAGGCCAAGTGACAGCTGCAGCCAATCACAGGCCAAGCACAGGCTGCAGCCAATCACAGGCTGCAGCGGTCTCATGGCCTGCCGCGTCATCCTGGGAGGTGGGGCCGGATGACAAGAGAGGGACGCGTCACCAAGGCAACGGCCGGGAGACCGGACTGGAGGAAGCAGGCAGTTCATGGTAAGTTTGAAAGTCTTTTTTTATTCACAGGTTGGTGTATATTGTGATCGGCATTCACTGTCGAGGGTGCTGAAAGAGTTACTGCCGATCAGTTAACTCTTTCAGCACCTTGGACAGTGACGGGCGTCGACTAGCCTCATCTCTATGATGGCGGCTGCGCGAAAATCACGCAGCCGCGCATCATACACGGATGACACACGGAGCTGTCAATTGCCTTTTGCGCACGCAAAACGCAGCGTTTTTTTGCGCGCGCAAAACGCACACGCTCGTGTAAATGAGGCCTTACAACCAAATTTCTATTGCTCCAATGTAACACGGGATCAGACTACAGGGTTTGTTTGTAGTCTATGACCACGCATGTAGGTCTGCATAGGAGCAGTATACACACAACGGTTGTAGATTTTTAAAGGGTAACTAAACTTTTAAAAATCTTTAGGACATGTCATAGTAACATGTCAGAAGTTTTAAATGGTGGGGGTTCCAGCACTGAGACCCCAACCGATTGCTAAAACGAAGCGGCAATAGTTCTCTGGTGAACGCTGTGCCGCTTCGTTTCTGATCGGCTTTCCTCGGAAAGGCGAGCGAATGGTGCACGGACTCGTAGACTTTCTATTGAGCACGTACGCCGCTCCGAGGAAAGCCGATCAGAAATGAAGCGGCACAGCGCTCACCCGAGCGCTTCTGTTGCTTGGTTTTAGTGATCGGTGGGGGTCTCCGTGCTTGGACCCCCACCGATCAAAACTTCAGGCATGTCAATATGACATGTCAAAAGTATTTTAAAAGTTTAGTTACACTTTAAATCAAAGTTGTTTAATTTTTTAATTTTTTTTTAAATGTTGGTTGTAAAAGTCCACATACCCTGTAATGACCTGACTTTGCGTGTACTCCATTTACTCCACCGTCTCTATTACAGCACAGTGTTATTCAGCCGCCTTCTGAACGGAAACATAGTGAACTTCAATATCTGAGTAACCTTGGAACGGCATTCTGGGTCCTAATCTGGTTTCATTCATTATCAGCTGATATATACCAATGAAAACCTTGGACCACTCAATTCCATAAACCACAGACTGGAGTATAATCGGGCTTCCTAAGAACACAACTCTGACAATTACTAACCTGTTGCTCATGCTGTAAAAACCTTTGAAAGTCATGCAAATGAACAGCGGAGGCATCCGGTCGATCAACATTTCTGAAAAATACAACCAGGCTGGCAAGTTAGACGTATCCGAATACCAATGGGTGAAACGGCCTTAAACCGGAAGGGCCGCTAAACTTAAAGTCTGTTGTTTACATTTGCTGTGCGAATGAATACAATTTTATTGTTCCCTGTTATCAGCCATTTCCGGATAGGGAGAGGATGGTTCTTTTAATAGGGTGACTGTCTTTGTGTTGTCAGCCTCTATTGGTTCTGTTGAACTTATTGAGCGGCTCATCTATCAGCAGAAACAACTGCGCTCCTGCTAACAATCCAGAGAAGGGAAACGATCAGTGACTGATCACTCCCATCATCAAGGCCTGCATATGGTGAATATAAAATACTGGACAGGGCGAGATATGCTGGTGCTTGTGGTGCACAGTTCATGCTGATCCCCTATTTGGTGCTTGGGGTGAATATTTTTTTTTAGCAGTACTGGAGTTCGGGCTGAATTCCCCATTTTTCACTGCCATTGCAATGGTTTAATGCAGTGGTCTCTCCAGCTGTTGCAAAACTACAACTCCCAACATGCTCGAACAGTTCAGGCTCTCAGGGAAAGCTGGAAGTTAAGTCGTTTTGCTGCAGGGCTCCATTCAGCCATTTTTCATTGCCATTCGTCTCCAACCTGTGGCTATCGGAGCATGCAGGGAGTTGTAGCCGGAGACCTGCAGGTATCTTGTAATAAGAGTTGTTGGTGTCAACATATTTTTATTGATGGCAAATAGACTTGAATGATAAATTCTTACCCCAATATAAATACTGAAGAATCTTTCCTGAATTCATCCAGAATCTGAAAATAAGAATATTTAACTTTTGTTTTCTGCAAAAAAAAATAAAAAAATGCACAAGCAAAATCTTCACAATAAACGTAACTTCTGTAAACCTAACTCTGGGATTGCTGCTGAAAAGGCAAAAATATGAATGGAGGTGAAAGCGGCCACCACATATATGATTACAACAGTATATGACCAATAGGATTACAATAGGGTATATGGAAAAGGCTTGTCTAGTTTAAATATAGAGTTAATAAAGGGGATCCCCCATTTCGGATACTTATCTCTTGGCCACAGAGGAGAAGGGTTATAAAGAGCGTCTCTCTGTCTGGAGGACCTGACCTGTCCTGCATTACACAGGCAAACCATTGATATGAATACGCAATGTGTAATTCTTAATTTCCCCTGTGGTGGCGCTGCAGGGAAATTGAACGCTAAGGGCTCATTCAGACGAGCGTGTATCACGTCCGTGTGATGGCCGTTAATACAACGGCCGCCACACGGACTCATGTATTGCAATGGGGCCGTTCACACTTGTTTCAATGGAGCATGTGAAGGGTCCATGAAAAAATTGGACATGTCCTATTTTACCGCGTGTCACGCATCCATCCACTAGTCTGAGGGATCCGTGACAACGCGTCCAACACGGGTGCACCTCGGACATGAAGAACGTTAGCTTTTTACATCCGAGGTTGCTGACGCTCGTCTGAATGTAGCCTAAGGCGTGTCTGATTTGCGCGCGTAAAAAACAGCATTTTTTTCTACATTTCATATCCGTGTGCTTTGCGTGTGGTATGCGTTTTTAACGCCAGTGCAAGCACTTCTTTTTCTTTTTTTTATTTGCATTTCTATGTTATTAATGCGTGAAACACGGACAGCACACGGATGTGTGTCCGTGTGCTGTCCGTGGTTTTCACTCACCCATAGACTTCAATGGGCAACTAGGTGTGTGAAAACGCACCAATATGGGATATCAGTGAGTTTCATGCAACGGACACTCCGATGGGTGAAATCTCACGCATGTCTAAATGGCCCCATTGAAATCAATGGGTCCGTGTGCTGTGCGTTATTTCAACGCAAAGCACACGGACGAGATTCACGCTCGTCTGAATGAGCCCTTACTGTAATTTTTCCCACAGATTACAGCTGATCGCTGGGGGTCCCAACAGCTAAACACTTTATAAACTTATTGCCAAGGGACCCTTCTAACAAGTAGAGATTGTTCGATGCGGAGAACTACTATAAGTGCAGAGTAAGCAGAACAGTAGAGTAAAGGCCCTTTTACACCGGCTGATAATCGGCCGATGCAACGATCACTGATCAATGAGACATCGTTGATCGGCACTTGTTTGCTCCTGTCACACGGAGCTATGGATGTGGTTGAGGGGTCGTTACTCCGATCGCTCATCCCCATACGTTATCATGTCGGCAGCGCGTCAGGGAGATGCGCTGCCGACAACGATAATATTTAACTTTTTTTTAAACGGTACGATCAGCAGATGATCGAGCGTTTGCTCGTTCATCTGGTGATCGCTGCCCGATAATTGGCCAGTGTAAAACCCTCTTTAGACTTGGTTGAATATTTTGGGTTTTATACACTTACAGTTTTTTGATGATCGAACATCATTTTTTTGTAGAACAAATGTACATGTTCAAAAGTGAGGTCATCTCTGGGAATCCCAATGTCCTGCAATATAATAAAACACTTATTAGAACACCTTCAATACAAGCAAGATGGACAAGCACATGAAAATAGAAGACAAAGGCAGTTGTATGTCAATCTATATATGCTATGGCTATGTAAGCTGTAATATCACTTGGTACATGCTTAGTAAACAGTATAGTATATAATATGATTACAAAAATTGTCAGTTCTTCGATTAAACTGGTCATATAACCGCCAACCGATCCCCCGATCACCCATTAATATGTATGTCCAGTTTTTCAGAGTGAGCAGATCAAATCCAAATTGCCTCAACCCTAGAGAGGATAGCCAGTGGTGTCCGGAAGCCCCCATATTAATCAGAAAAGATTTACTGATAGAAATGTAAAGCATAAAGGGGACTTAAAGGAGGTGTCTGGTTTAGAAAACCCATTTTTAAATACTGTGCTAGGGAATGCTGAGTTAAAAGAGGTAAATCCCCCATTCAGGACCCTCATATATTAGCCACAGCAAAGAGAGTTGGTTCAAAGGGCGTTTGACGCTCTGGAGGACCGAACACATCCATGTATTACAGGGACAGCCTATTGATTGATTGTAATGCTAAGATACCCCTGTGGAGGCGCTGCAGGAAACATATATGCTAAGATATAAGGAATGGTCTTTGCCTATGTGGGCACCAAATGTAATATTTACCACCAGCTTGTCTTTCAGTGATTTTGCACTTCCCACTTTGAAGTTAATCTGAGGGAGTATTGTCTTCAGCTCTCGAATGCTAATACTGGAAAGAGGAAAAAGGAAGATTTAATTCTGAAAACCTGTAATAAACCTCAACCGAAAAGCAACACCATTCATTTGTATAGATTCTGACAGCATTGATTAAAGTCATATAATAATTGTTACCAATGGACACTAGGGAAGTGTATATACTACTGAGTATTTGGAACTGGGTCCTGTATCAACCAATGAATCCTGGGCACTGTACATAGTCTGTACCACAATAGTATGGGTGGTGCATATACTACTAGGCACACAATGCCAGGGACTATATATTCTTGGGTCACCAAGGACTGGGTCTTATAAGTAAGATTAAATACCACTGATAAAAATTGTACAAAAACCACTGGCTCAATGCAAATTCCAAGAAGCACTTTGTATACCACTGTGGGCACTAGGCATCATGCACTAGACATACTACTTTGGGCAGTACCAGGGACTGTACACTGTATACACCATTGGCACACCAGAAAGTAGTACATAAGGAACTGTCATCCTGCTTACCATTGTCCTGTACTGTCCATATCCCTGATTCACCAGGGGTGGATAGACACAATACCTAATTTTGGCTACCAAAGATTTGGAATGTAATGGAGCTGAGGGACACCAGACACTGGTCACTGGTCACATCATAGGAGAAATAGTACTCTATATACTTTTGGCCACCCATGACTGGACATGTCATATAACACTGTAACTGACTAGCGATGACGTATATCGTATATACCGCTGGTTACCACGGTCTATAGACATTATATATCACTAAGACACAGGAGATTTGGCACAGTATCATAGGAGAGTGGGGTTCTAGAACTGGCAACATGGTATTATATGCAATGTTAACCCGGAATGACTGATTGCTTCTATGACAATGTGCCCTTAATGAGGCTCTGTCACCACATTATACGTTTCCTATATTGTACATAATCTGATCGGCGCTGTAATGTAGATTACAGCAGTGTTTTTATTTAGAAAAACGATCATTTTTGACAGTTATGACCTATTTTAACTTTATGCTAATGAGTTTCTTAATGAACAACTGGGCGTGTTTTACTATATGACCAAGTGGGCGTTGTACAGAGGAGTGTATGACGCTGACCAATCAGTGACCAATCAGCGTCATACACTTCTCTCCATTCATTTACACTGCAGATAGCGATATAGCTGTATCACCATGTGCAGCCACATAAACACACTATAACATTACTGCAGTGTCCTGACAATGAATATACATTACCTCCAGCCAGGACGTGATGTGTATTCAGAATCCTGACATTTCACGAACACAATCCCGACACTACAGCACAGCAAGCGTAATCTCGTTTGAAATGACAGTTTACAGCATAATCTCGAGATTACGTTTGCCTTGCTGTAAATCTCACAGAGACGCTACAGAAGTGTCAGGATTGTGAATTAGACACCACGTCCTACATGCAGTCACATGACCATACTCCTGGTGTTTTTCTTACATTTTGTATTCTAAACATATGGTTATCTCCCCTCTCCCTGTACAATAGGACGCCACATATAACATGCCTTTTATCTTCCTCCCTGTCTATGGAGGGATTCTGTTTCACGTGCTGAGCAGCAGAACAGAGTCCAGCAGCAGAACAGAGTCCAGCAGCAGAACAGAGTCCAGCAGCAGAACAGAGTCCAGCAGCAGAACAATTAGGGGGTGTTCACACAGAGTTTTTCGGCACTTTTTTTTGACGAGGAAACCGCGCCAAAAAATGGCCAAAACCATCTCCCATTGATTTCAATGGGAGGCGGAGGCCTTCTTTTCCCGCAAGCAGTAAAAACCTCTCACAAGAAAAAGAAGCGACATGCCCTATCTTCAGGCATTTCTGTCTCTGACCTCCCATTGACATCAATGGGAGGCAGAGAAAGCGGTTTTCGCAGTGTTTTATGCCCGCGGCAAAAACGCAGCGAAAAATGTGGCAAATGGCGTGTAGGCAGGTCAAAATCTTCCTCAAAATTCCAGATGGAACAGGGCCTGTGTGAACAAGGCCTTACAGCTTGCCACAGAGGGGCATGCAGGAACCTGTAACTATTAGGGTATGTGCACACGAGGGCATTACGTCCGTAATTGACGGACGTATTTCGGCCGCAAGTACCGGACCGAACACACTGCAGGGAGCCGGGCTCCTAGCATCGTAGTTATGTACGACGCTAGGAGTCCCTGCCCCTCCGTGGAACTACTGTCCCGTACTGAAAACATGATTACAGTACGGGACAGTGTCCTGCAGAGAGGCAGGGACTCCTAGCGTCGTACATAACTATGATGCTAGGAGCCCGGCTCCCTGCAGTGTGTTCGGTCCGGGACTTCCGGCCGAAATACGTCCGTCCATTACGGACGTTAATGTGCTCGTGTGAACCCAGCCTAAGCCATGTCTGTGAGAGGGGAGATGAATCATGGGAGCTGTAGTCCTTTGCATGGTAATCCTTCCCACAGCAAGCCCTAGCAAAATTAAAACAACAGTGCTGCACAGAGCTGGGCAACATAATGAAAAATGACTTCTGCGCTATGGTGGTATTATCTAGCTAGCATTCAGCCACATCTAGGTACTTTTCTGTGTTTTTCATAAGCTTGAAAACCCCTTTAGCAAAGTCCAAACTGTTTTTATATAAAGTGAAGTCCATTGATCCGCCTATTTATAGACCTACACCTCAATGTACTGTGATGAATAGGCGTATTAAAAAAGTTTAGTCAAGATAGGCAAACTATTTCAGCAGAATTATGCTCGGTCTATATTTGCTACCTCGGAACTGCTTTTCAATTTTCCACCTGTCATGGTTGAGCGTACAGGTCTTGTGATTATTTTGGCTGGTAACAATCATTCAACCTAAACAGAATTCACTCGCCGGTTGTTTATATGTCAGTAGAGTTTACAATCTAATCAGTGGCCGCCACTGCCGTCAGTTCCAGTACGAGCTGCCGTTTAATAGAACAGTGCAGGGATATTATTCATGATTAATATAGAATATTATTCCAAACCATGTAGCTGAAAAAGCGCATAAACTCTGATTTGTGTGTAACATAATGAACCTGTTACAGGTCAGGGCTCTGCCTTCAGACACTGCGCTCTTTTTAGGTGACGATATTGTTTTACTGGTCGATGATTAACCTCTGTTCACCTCCGCTGATTGGACTGAGATGTTTCCTATGCTCTCTAGTACGAAGACAAAAATCATCGGAGGAATGAGCAAGTTAAAAGATTCAGGAACTTTAGGAGTATTAGTCCGGAGCACTTTTGTAGCATTTAGGCTATGTTCACACAGGGCGGATACGGTGCGTAAAAGCACACAACGTATCCGCCCTGGGAGACGCAGGGAATTCCATCCGGAAAAACGCACCAAATTGTGGTGCGGTTTTTCGGCCGGAATGTCCGCTACGGAAAACTGTGCATAAAAAAAACAATTAAAATTCATACTTACGTAAACACGGCGACGCGTCCCTTTGACGTCCTGCAATCCGGCCTCCTGGGATGGCGTTTCATCCCATGTGAATTGGCTGCAGAGGTCACATGGGATGAAACATCATCCCAGGAGGCCGGCCTGGACGAAGAAGCACAGAGTTCTGGGTAAGTATAAGATTTTTTTTCTGAATTGCGATTTTTGTGGCTGAATCGCAGCTTTTCCTCTGCAAAAATCGCAACGTCTGCTATTTGTTGCAGGTTTTACCTCCCCATTGAATTGAATGGGGAAGACCCGCAACAAAAAAACAGCAAATACGCAAATACAATTGACATGCTGCGGATTAAAAAACCGCACCGCAGGTCAATTTCTGAGCGTTTTTTCCGCTTAGCATTTTTCGCAGCGTGTGGATGGATGAGATTTGTTCACATCTCATCCACTCTGCTGCTACTGTATTATGCTGCGGATTTTCTGCAACTAAATCCGTTGTGGAATATCTTCAGTATTTATGCTACGTGTGAACTAATCCTAAGTGTCCTTTTTTATGTACAGATGTAGCAGAGCTGAATTTGATATTGAACTGCACTGATGTTGAAAAGACACACAAGTCTATCTATCCAGTTTTATTTTATATTGTTGTTCCAGAAAAAGGGCCGGCCTTACTTTGGATGGTGCCCTGTGTAGTATATTCTCTTGATGCCACCTCTCATATGGTGTACTGTTAAGCAGTGTACAAATAACTATGCCATACAGTGCCTAAGTCTAAGTGCCAAACAGTATGGTGCATAAATAACAGTGCCATACGGTGGCCAAATAATGCTTCTATACAGTATATCAGTAATAATACAGTGCTGCCACTACCAGACGATGCACAACTCAAATACTGCACAGTGCCTAAGTAGCAATGCCACGCAATTTGTAAGTAAATGCCCCCATGAAGTGACCAACATACAGTGACCAAATAACAGGACCATAATATAGTAATCTAATAAACATGCTATACAATATCTAAATCGCACTGCTATACAATGTCTATTTGATTCGTAGTGGTCACAAGCCTCAGGTGCCAGGCCATTATGTGGGGCAGATTACGTGCCATTTTGGACCGCATAGGTCGCACACCCTAAGGTTGGCCTTGACCATAAGAAGACAAAACAAGACAAATGAAGTTGCTTCAAATTTCCTGATATTAGGGAGAAAAATCCTTCTCAACTCCATTATGACAATCGGAATAAATCTATGACCATCTCAAGTTACATCTTGTAATAGGATGTCTTAAAGAAAAGGCATCAGGCCTTCTGTGGGGTCATTCAGCAAATCATCTATCACATCCTGTAGCAGGGAGCTCCATAGTTTTACTGCTCTTACAGCAAAGAATCCTTTTTTTTTTCTTCTTTAGACCTCCCCAACCTGTAACTCTTTAGCTATTTAAAAACTACAACTCCTAGCATGCCTTGAAAGCCAGCGTATGTCAAATCATGATGGAAATGGTAGTTTTACAACAGGTGGAACACTGCTATAGACTTATTGTTATGGTTACTGGACTAGCTATGAAAATACCATTCGGCAGATCTCTGTACTGTCCATTCATATATTTGTACATAGAGATTATGTCCACCCTAAACCCTCTTTTTTTAAGTAAACTACCCCAAGTTTGAACGTTTTCCTTAGCACTGCAATCCACCTATTTCCTTAAGAACTTTATTCTGAACCCGCTCCAGTTCTGTATTTCTTATACTTTGGTGCCCAAAACTGTTCACAGCATTCCATTTGCATATAAGGGTAAAACTATATTCCTTCTATGTGCATCCCTTGATTTTAAATGCCTTTCGCAGCAGCTGCCTGGTACTAGTAAGTGCAATTAAGTTAATTCTACTGTATCCACCAATATCAGAGTCTCTTTTGGTCTCAGGTTTACTCACTGAGTTAAGATAATGCAGTAAATTTACTGTCCGTCCTATGGAAAAACACTGAAGTACATCCTGATTTAATGGCACATCAAGCCTGTTGCGTTTCTCCCTTTCAACCTGATTCTTGCTAACCTACAGACATTAGAAGAAGGGGCAGATGGGAGGAGTATAACACATGACTGCAGGTTAAGGGTATGTGCACACGCTAGCTGCCTTTTACGTCTGAAATTACAGACTGTTTTCAGGAGAAAACAGCTCCGTCGTTTCAGACGTAAATGCTGCTCCTCGCATTATGCTAGGCGTCTTTGACGGCCGTATATTTGAGCTGTTCTTCATTGAATTCAATGAAGAACGGCTCAAATGACGTTTCAAAGAAGTGTCCTGCACTTCTTTGCCGAGGCAGTCATTTTACGCGTCGTCGTTTGACATCTGTCAAACGACGACGCGTAATTGACAGGTCGTCGGCACAGTACGTCGGCAAACCCATTCAAATGAATGGGCAGATGTTTGCCGACGTATTGTAGCCGTATTTTCAGACGTAAAACGAGGCATAATACGCCTCGTTTACGCCTGAAATAGGTCGTGTGAACCCAGCCTAAGACTTCACACTGGGTTTATTTGTAGTCTAAAACCATGGAGATACATTATTCTGCATAACCGCTGTATACACAAAACTGTAGAATGCTTTTAATTGACTATTTGCAAAGTTCCTCCTTTTTTATTTTAAATGCATTGGAGCAATAACAATTTTTTTTTTTAGCAAAAGTCTATAATATTATAATAGTATTCACTACCATATAACATCAGGCTGCTACTCCATATGACTTAAACAAATGTTTATTATGTAACAAATGGACTTCTATCCCTCTATTCAAAGCAGAAAGTACAAGTAACAATCATTCAAAGTTAACGTGTGAATAGAAACATTGTCCCATGCTTAATATTCAAATGTTTACAGCCTAAAGGTGCCGTCCATTATCATCATCATCCTCACAATATGTTCCTTAGGTCACTTACTGAAGATGGTTCATTTCCACTATTGCACTATATTCAGTCACCTCTTCTATAATGTCATAATGTCACAAGACAAGATTTCCACCTTAATAGGATCCTTCTAACCCCTTAGTATTCTTTTGGGGTACCCATCTACTTTTACTATTAGTCTACTTATTTCTATCCTTCCATAATGGCATCACGTGCAGCCCAGTCATTACTAACCTAATCACAGAATTAAACAGGTCACTGCTTCCTACAAAACCAGCACACTCTCCTCCTCCACTCTGTTGCTCTTTCACTAAAAGTCTATAAACTCACACTTGTCTCTAGTACCTACAAAGTAACACTGATATTGTCACCCGCAGCTCTGTCCTCACCTCACTAAAATCATCAGATAAGTCACTGCCTCTTCACACTCATCTCCCAAAATACTCTGCACTGGTGGGCTATCCGCTTCGTCCGCTGCGCTGTATAACTCATGGTCTGTGGCCTCTCACTCGTATCCATTCTTCTCCTCCTCATCGTGACGTCGGTCACATGCAATCCTGTCTTCGTTAATATAATCCTATGGGTGGACAGGTCACTGTCTCTCACAAAATCGGTACGCTCCTCTCCTGCTGCTGTCACCATTCCCATGATCTGATGGGCTACAAGGTGTTCTAGTCCCTCTATCGCCACAATTCATCTTATACAGTTGTGATTGTTCCCATAATCTCATTGACTATAGGGTATTCTATCCAAGGGTACGCAAAAATCCTTTTTTATTTTTATTTTTTTAAACGAGATCATCTTGCGCCACTCATGTACATGTTTAGTACACCCTTACTATTTGTGCTTCTGGGGGGTGATGCATGTTCCACCATAATCTGTGGACTTTCATTAGTCTTGATACTAAGCTTGTCACATACATCTATGGTCATGTATGGTCACCTGAATATACCCAAGTGTCATGATGGCCATAAACTGTTCTCGCACCATTAACAGAATACAGGGATCTGAAGAACAAAGTAAAGGATTTTAACGTCTTTCTTATTACATGAATGGCTCCAATTGGCAAATAGAGCAGTTTTTTTTAATATGCAAGTGAATGGTCACTGAAGTCAAACCTTTGCTTTAAAGGGGCTGTCTCATGACAGACAACCCCTTTAATGTCACAACCATCATGATCAACTGATCGCCACGAATCCTACTCCCTAGACACTTGGCAAACTGTTGCTAGTTAGCGGCTCTCCACTATAGTTAGTAATAGTTCATAGTTTAGTTCCTAATGGGGAACCCTCATGGGGCACATAGAAAGGGGTTGTCCTGATGGGGAACCCCTTTTAATCTTGAACCCAGATCCAGCATGTGGACTTTAGTGGCCAGTTAGACCAATTTAGGAGTAAGTTTTTTTTTTTTTGTTTTTTTTTTAGTGGCCAGACAACTTCCAGAATTCTTTTAGAGGTCAAAAGAAAAAAAAAGTTTGGTGCCAATGACAAGTCCGATATAATCGATCTGCAGACAGATCTGTTTGGGTCTTTTGGACCTCGTTAGCATCGAGACAGGCTAAGGTCAGTCATCTTTTCTCTGTACAACTTAATGCCCTAATGTAATGAGAAAACACTGGTTGTAAAAACAAATCAAATAGTACGACCATAATTTTTTTTAAAAATGGTGTATTTCCCTCAATGGAATATTTTTTTTCCCCTGGAAAAATACAACAATGAAATAATTTTATTCTCTGAGAGACTTGATTAAACTCGGCCATTGGCCAAACATTGAAGAAAATCACACCCTGTTCTTCCTGAATGAACCTCCTGGGTTCCGAGACCCTTAGGACAATGGAAGAAAGGCTCAGATCACATGAGAATGAGCACAGTGTCCCAGCACATCCTGTCAGTCCGGTTAGGAGTCGCCGTCTTGCTTGGCAACTCTAACCTGTGACTTTCCAGCTGTTGCCAGACTACAACTCCCAGCTGAGAATTGTAGTTTCGCAAAAGTTAGAGGGTTTAGGGACCATTCTGCTAGGCTTTTACATAAGTGCATGTCCACGGGAGTGCAGCAATTGATATCCTACATTCCTATGATTATCAATACTTCTATACCACCTTGTGCCCACCAGTATTATAGGGATACAGCCTGCAGCAAGAGAAGAGTCTACTGATTTTGTGGGAGGCAGTGACCTGCCCATTCATGGAATTCTGTTAGGACCAGAACAGTCTCATGGTTTCAGAAGGACGTGAAGATAAGTATGATGTCACATACTGAGAGATAGTGAATGGAGTGGTGTCCTCAGCAGTACAGAATATTTCAGGAGAAGAGTGTGTTGATCTTGTGAGAGGCAGTGACCTGTTCTCTCATGAAATTATGAAATAACAAAGCCGTGGTGTAAAATATACTTGTTTATAAAAAGGATTGTATGAAAGAGTCTGGTGTTTATCCAGAAATAGCACCACTACTATCCATAGGCTTTGCCTGGTATTGCAGTTCAGTCACATTCACTTAAATGGAGCTGAGCTGCAATACTGGACATGGCCAATGGACAAGAGTGGTGCTATTTCTGTGAAAAAATTGTCATTTTTTTTCTCATGTAAGGCAAAATCAAGCAAAATGACGCCAAACAGACAGTCATATGCATATGGTCCGAAAAAAATTGGTGAATAACAACAGACTATTGCTTTCTAAGTATTTGTACTTTTATTGGGGCCTGTCTAGCAGATAACTTTCCATTAGTAGAAGTGAAACATGTGAAGAATGTCCTCTTACCTGTTCCTCCTGGTCTGATCCACGGCGTAGATCTGCTTCCTCAGCCAACTATGAACACAAATAAAAAACATTAGAGGTCAATTCAACTCATACATTATTTTTTTATCGACTTGTGTCCTCATTTCCCACTGTGTCCAGTGCTGGACCAGAAGTTCTGGAGGCCTCCAGCACTAGATATCCACATGTTTTTGGAGCACTACCTGTGTCACCAGTGAATGTCAGTGGGACATGATCAGGACAGGTATTCTGGATGTAGACAAAAAGAAGGTTTCCATTTACTTTGATTTTCAGAGATCTTGAAACGCAAAGTAGGAAGTTTTAGAACTTTTTGTTATGCAGTGAATTTAGTTTATTTACATAAAACCAGAAGACCCTTATAAGCTAAGTGTTGCTTGTCTTTGAGAAGTTTGAGACACTGGCCCACCAACATAAACTTAGACCAGGCAGTCACAAAATGCGCCAAATTTATGATAATGCTGTATATTAATTTTGGAGCGTCTTGCATGATCTGTTGGACACTTTTCTCTTCCTTATACCATCTTTGATTTGGCTTATTTTGGCCCCATTTTAAGCCACACACCCTTTTCGAGGCACCTTTAGAATGGGTCTCGTAAGGTGCAAGCTTCAAAATTGTGCCAATTTGCGCCAAAATTTGCCAAATTTTTCGACGCATTCTAGACCCAGACACAACAGTAAATCTACGCCACTGTTTTAGGCCCTCAAATCCTGTCGTCTGGATACTTATTGCAAAATGAGTCATAAAGAACTAGTAAGTTGGGTTGATTAGATTGATCAAGGTCACTTCTCAAAAGATCAGGAGTTTCTCTGTTGGTTTGTGGTATAATGAGTCAACCCTCCAATTTTAATATTTGCACCAACGTAATTTGAGACACTTCCTTTACTCCAATTAAAATAACTACATTGAATGATGGCGCTTACTTCAAAGGAGCAAACCTGTGAATACAGGAAAACCATAAGGCCAGGGCTACACCTAAACTTTTGTAGTACTACGGATTGATTTTTAACTATTTATTTGACAGCTGGAGTCCAAGATTGTATGCAACTCAATGTACTCATTTGAACTTCAGCTGTAGCTCAATAGTTAAAATCAATTCGTAGCACTACCAAAAGTCTAGGTGTAGCCCCGGCCAAAAGGCTGGGCCTAGACATAGCTTCTTTTTTAGGAATAGGAATGCATTTAGCTTTAATATTGCTTCAAAATCACTCCTGTCAATGGAGATGGGAAGCTGAGAACAGGCTGACCCAATCCCATGGGAATTTTTTTAAAATTCATATTCTATAGTTCTACAGATCTCTAAGCTCAGAGCTCCCAGCATCCCCTGATTGTTCAGTATCTGCTGGAAGTTCTGGAAAATAGTACAGGCTCTAAGGGTCCTCTTACACGGCCCGACGTGGGCCGTGTAAACGAGCGCCGATCGACAAGACACCTCGTTGATCGGCGCTCCTTTCACAAGGAGCTAGTATGGGGACGGGCGCTCATTACTCTGATCGCTCGTCACTATACATTTCTATCATGTCAGCAGCACCTCTCCGTGTTCAGACAGGAGATGTGCTGCCGACAACGATATTTTAGGCTGCATAGGCGATTCAATCAGCCGATGAACGAGCGTTTGCCCAATAATTGGCCTGTGTCAGTACAAGGTAACTAATGCAATGTATTTGTAAAGTGACTCAACTGGTTATGTAGATCTTATCTAGAGTATTCAAAGGTGAACCTACATTTTGAACCTCTTTATCCTAGTCTGGGTTCATGGGAGATCCAAAGACAAGATAAATAAAGGTGTCATGGCACCTGGGGACAGGTTCCCTATTTACCAAGACTGCACAGGACCTGTGGACACCTTCCCTTCAAGTCATGATACACGGTGACACCTTCCCCTTACGTCACGGCACGGCACCAAAGACATTCTCTCCATTCCTCCATCTCATGAGCCTGGGGACACTTTCTCACCATGTTGAAACTCCATTTGCTCCTCATCTTGACAATAGGGGCCCCATTCCCTCCGTTTCATAACCTGAGGGGCTCCATTTCCTTCATATCAAGATTAATGTTGACCGCAGAAGACACATTAATGTCCAGGAGACACTTCCAAACTCTTGACATCTGAGGACACCTTGTCTCTAAGGCTCTGTTCACATCACGTTTTGGCCCCACGTTGAGCACGTATGCCAAGATTGCCCCGGACGTACAAGCTGGACATACACATAAGGCTCCTTTAGCCTGACAGATGACGAGTGGCTTTCATCATTAGTATACATATATACATTTTTTGAGATATGGAATAGCACTAGAAGAAGACTTTGTTATTCCGTACTTCAGGATCCCGCAAAAAACGTGTACTGCGCATTCCGTTAAATGTTACGTCATTGGCATTTCAATATCTTTTCGTGAAGTATCCATTAGGCCTAGTTCACACTAGCGTGCCTACATTTAACGTATGCGTCTGGCGCTTTTCCCGATTTATACCTTAAACGTAAGCCAAAAAAACATGATGTGAGGAAAAGAAACACACACCTTTCTATGATGGTTGGCGTGGAAGCCAAATTCACTTCTTCAATTAAAATATTCAACCCGCATCTCCACCTCTCGGCATCGTCCACAGAGTCCGCTGCAAGATGAAATGTGTCAGTAAAGACAAGACTCACCTTGACCAACCCATGAAAGCCCATCAGCAGACACAGGCTACTTTATAACTATATTGACAGCCTGTCCCTGCTACTTTATAGGCAGAATATAGGCTGCATTCTGCAGATGTTCTCACGCGGTAATGCCGGTTTCAGTTTGCCATAATATGTGCACATTTTAGCGTCTGTATTATGACAAGAAGACCCAGACACCCAGCAGTTCTACTAAACCGCACTTCGATCACCATCCCTATGGTGACCTCCGCAGAACCATGAGGAGTCCAAATATTCCGTCCATAATAAGGACGTTAAAATGCAGCCATATTATGACCGCCCTTACAAGCTGTCCTGCTCTAACGGAAGAGCACCTAATGGGTTTATTAATAGGGTTTTGAGTCACCATAGCGTCTTGTGCCATAGCTTACCTTCCAGACTTAACGTGTTGAGCACAAATTGGCTTCCATAGAAGATAGTAAAGCAGCAATCTTCCTTCAGTTTTGAGGCTTTTCCTCTCTCAAAGTCCCTGCAATTTTTTCCCTGACGGATTTCCTTGATTTCGGAGAGGTCCACTGCAATAAAACACATTCCAAATCAATAGGGAACAGGGCTTCTGGATTTCAGTCCATAAATACCAAGCCTGTATTTTGCGTTCTTCTAAGCATGTAACGTTACACATAGGCTATTAGATGCACTTGTAAGGCTTGCATTTTATAAAAGTTTGAGTCGTCGTATTAAGATGAAAATGTTATTCCGCACTTTTAGTGCCAGCAGCATCTAATAACAAATATGAAATTTTAGGTTTGAGACTGGAATTTCCTGGAAAGTAATGGTGTGCAACTTTTTGATTAGGACGCCTTCAAGTGTCAGTGTCATTATTCTAGGACAGTTATTCCATACTTTTTGACCACGAGAGAACCCCTTAAGGCCAGGATCACACACACACGGTTTTGATGCAGTTTTCGGTTCAGTTTTTTAGACATATCCATAAGTGGACACACAAGACAGGAGATGCATCAGTCTTTCATTCCTTGTGGATCCACTTCTGGCTCAAAAACGACATCAAAAGTGTGTGTGTGCGTGCGTGTCCTAAAAAATATTTTCTCTCTTGAAGAACACTAACCGCTACTTTATCCCTATTGTAAAAAAAAAAAAAGGCAATTCTTGCTGCGAAGGATGCCCGTAACCTGGTTCCAAAAAAACAGCCGGATTTCACGGAGCATTGTTCTAGGTCTGATCAGTGTCATTGTTCTAGGTACATAGGTGTACATGTATCATTCCAGTACCTCCAATTAGAGTGTGCACTGTCCTAGAACCTCAAGTGTCAATGTGTCATAATTCTGGGACCCCAAGTGTCTATGCCAGTAATATTTGAGGTACTAAACCTAGAGAAAAAACCCACTGACAGGAGCTGTCCTAGAACAATGATACACCGACCTTTGGGTCACTGTTCTAGGACATCAGTTTATCAGTGAGCCATTGTTGTGAGATCCCAAGTGTCAGTGATTCTGTGTTCCAGGACCTCAAGTGTCATTGTGCCTTTCTTCTGAGACCAAAAGTGTCAAAATGTCATTGTAGGACCTCAAGTGGCAGGGTCTCCACAACTATGGCACTATGTGTCAGTAATTTATTCTAGGACCTAAAGTGTCAGTGTGTGGTTGTTCCAGAACTTTATTTGATGAAAATAAGTGGCTCCTCACCATTGCAATCTAATGTATATTGGGTAATCCTGACTGTCCCCTCAATGGCAGATCTCATGACAATGGCACATTCTCTGACACCACCAAGTTTCGGTGGCATCATAACCTCTTGTCAACTTTGGCACTATGGAATCGCATGTCATTTCTCTGGCGTTCCAAATCGAGAAACAACCAATAAAACATAAAGTAGAAATAACAAGACCCCAAAAACTATTGCTTGGACTTCACCGAGGTCTTCTAATTCACAAGTCAAGTTCATCTCAACTCAAACATGTTCTCCAGGGCAATAACTGAAAACTTCTGGTATAACGATGACCGTTCTCAGGCTGTCATTTAATAGCTCTGTCCCTTACAGTACATGCTTCTTCTAGATAAGACGTTTATGAGAAAGGTGAAGGAAGTGGTTTTACACCACATAGAATGGACGGCACAAAGCTCTTCCTGTTTCTGTCAGGACATGGAGTCTCCCACCAGCACTCAGGAAGTACATAAAATGAACACTTTATAGGCCGTTCAACCCTTGGCCGCCAATCATGCGGCCACGAGCAAAAACTTTCTCACAGGAAGGCAAAGGGTTTAAAACAACGTTATTAAATGCTATGTACGCCTTAGACATATTTATTTAAAAAAAAATATATATATATATTTCAATCAGTTTGTTTGGTGCTAAATACTTTTTGTTCAAAATAATTTTTACTTTTTGAGATACAGCTGCTTTGTATCCTATTTACTGAGCAGCTGTATCTAGCACGGAGACCTGACGAGTTCAGTGTCAGCAGGCAGGATCCACCTGTTATCGATCACATCTAAGTTCATAACTTAGATGTGATCGGTAACAGCTAGATCCTGCGTGTCAGAGACAACCCGTCAGTCCCGCTGACCTGATGGATACAGGTTTCAGTGCTAGATACAGCTGCTCAGTATATAGGATACAAAGCAGCTGTATCTCAAAAAGAAAAAATAATTTTTAATAAAAAAGAATTTAGAACGTTGCACCAACCACACTGATAGACATTTTTATAAAAGAAAAAATATGTATTTCAAAGGTGTACATGGGCTTTAAAGCAAGTCGAATCTCTACACAGACCCTAATAACCTAACTGGTTTAGAGGGGGTGAGAATTGGTAACCTACAGACAGTAGACGAGGGGGCAGAGGGAGAGAAGTAGAACACCTGACTTCAGGATCAGACTCCACACGGGGTTTGTTTGTAGTCTGTAACCATGGAAACACAAGTCTGCAGAGAAACTGTATAGATAAACCAGTTAGATTTTCAATCAGGACTATCTGCAAAGTTGCTTAATTTTTTTAACTTATGTTTTTAGATGCATCGTAGTAACAAAAGTATGATTCCGAAAATGTTCATCTCTTTCTTAAATAGTTGACAACTTTGAGGGTCCAGTTCATTCAAAACACTTTGCATGGAGAAATCCATTACATGTATGTTGCCTGTTAACTCTGTAACCCTAGTCAGGCATGTGAGCAAAAAGCTTCGCTCTGAAGCCTCATGTGCACGGCCGAGCCCTGTGCACGGAGACATTGCCACCATAGTGTGCGGAGCCAGAGACCCTCGCCCTATGATGCTCCCTACAACAATATATGACAGAGGTATTCTCCCATGGAAGTAATACGGCATCTAATGGAGCATGCCGCGATTTGTTTGTCAACTTCAATATGTATCTGCAATCAGAGGCATATAGAGGTACAGTATACCAAAGCAAATACTTGTACAGAGCTGTAATAGGGCACCCATAGAACATGGAGATTTTAGGTAGGCGCGGTGGCGTAGCTCTGGGAGGATACTGGGGCATATGGGTGCGGGGTGCGGGGGGGTGACAACAAACCACATAGCCTTAGCCAGGATATTAAGAAACAGGGATGAGGGCAGCAAGCTAAACCTTTGCTCCGAGTAAAGGAAAGCCTACGGTAGTCGTAATATGGCTGCGTAAGGCCTAATTCACACAGTGTACATTTTGACCCGTAATACAGCGCAGATTACGGAACCCAATTGTGGGCTGCTTTTTGTAAAATCAGTTCACCTAGGAAAGAACTCGTCCAATGTGCAGCATCTGTTGGAGCATGTATTCATGGTTTTTTTTATGCGTACTACGAATTGTTTTTTGATACGGGGGAATGCATGGCCCCATTGAAATGCATTAGCGCTATATATTGGATATGTTAGATCCAGTAACTCTTGTGTGCCAAAAAGAGCAGAATTCTAAACGCAGCTCTAGATATGACTAGAGCATACCACATAATATCTCAAAGTCAATCAAGCCAAAGTATTTGAAGGTTGCCAATTATTAATACCCCTACAAAGCTAGTCAAGTTATCTGGGGTATTAAATACTTCACTCTCATAGTTACTGATCAGAGGAGGGAGATTTTAGTTTCTTTTAAAGAAGCCCTCTCCATACAAAATAGAAAAATATTTTTTCAAAAACATTCCATAAAGCGGATGACCAAGCAGGAAGAAATAAACACGACAGAGGGGAAAATGGAAATAAAACAAAAGCACAGGAAGACTCCAGGCAGCAATTGGAAACAAATAGTAGCTTTCTTTTATGTTCACATAACAAAGCGGAATGACAGGCGTGTTCAGCACTGAGCAAAGACCGCAACAAAAAATTAAAATAAATAGTGAAATTTCATAGCAGGAGCCCCCTGAAAACTGACAAACATCAACCTGATTGCCGTAAAGTTAATGTAGCCATCATTGCTGCTATTGGTTACATTGTACAAATCTTCTGACAATAGAAGACAATAGAATTTTGCTGGGGGTGAAAATGTCAAAGCATTTTTTGTCAGTTCCATGAATGGGATGTGTGTGAGAATGAAGATGTGAGGGACTTTGTTCCTTTGAAAATTATTATTTAAAAAAAATTTTGTACGTATATATATATAACAGTGTATCAGTGTGTTTGGTGCAATTTTGTAATTACATTTTATTAAAAATTATTTTGACTTTTTGAGATACAGCTGCTTTGTATCCTGTGTACCGAGCAGCTGTATCTTGCGCTGAAACCTATATCCATCAGGTCAGCGGGACTGACGGGTTCAGTGACAGCGGGTCCTTGGTGTCTCTGACACACAGGATCGAGCTGTTACTGATCACTTCTAAGTTCATAATATGTGATCGATAACAGGTGGATCCTGCATGACATAGACACCAGGGACCCGCTGTCACTAAACCATCAGTGCTGCAGACCTTACCGGTACAGATTTCAGCACTAAATACAGCAGCTCTGTATACAGGATACAAAGCAGCTGTATCTCAAAAGGTAAAAATAATTTTTAATAAAAAGTAATTACAAAGTTGCACCAAACTCACTGATAGAAATTTTTATTTAAAAAAGTTTTCAAAGGTGTAGATAACCTTTAACACTTCTCTGGCTCCTCAGCATAATTAATTACATTACGGAGTTAAAGGGGATGTCTGAATAGGGGGCCAATTACTTCCGCTAGTTAAGTGACCTCCAACCTGTAGCTTTCAACTGTTGCAAAATTACATCTCCCAGCATGCTGGGTTTCAAGTTTTTCAGTAGCTGGAGGGCAACACGTTAGATAACACTTTTCTAGGGTATGTTGGGCACCAACCATATGTGACATATGTATTGCAATGCAGTTTACGAATGCCTGGAACGGCATGTTTAAAAAGTCACTACTGTTTTTTTCATTATGCTAGTGGTACACCATTATTATATGTCAGAAGGTACCCAAACTGTTAGGCGAGTGTGTGTCAATAAGCTTCTTGACTACTTCCAATACCAACCAGCAGAATTATGAATGAAGCTCTGGAGTATAATGAAAGCAGCAAGTCAGTACAAGGGTATTCTTGCACTTGGGTTAAGCACATGAAGCAGCCCCAGCTTCAACATAGCATTCTATTAGCCATTAATGGTTAGAGGGTGTAGCTAGGGGCGGGCTGGTTGGCATGTACCCGAGTGATGGGTGCTAAAAGGCCACTGCCTTGGCCAGGGTATTTAGATACCGGGACAAACATAGCTATGTGGTCATTATCTGTCCTGATTTCGTAACAGGCTTCATAATGATCCTATCAAAAAAGTCAATGTGAAATGTATTTATTCTATTTTTCGTTTGAATTTTTTTTTTGGCTACCATGTTGCTGTATTTTTTGTATTTTATTTTTTTTTAGAAAGACCTATTTTCCACCTCCCACTGCTACACTAAATGTGAAGTTCTCAGTCCAGGAGTTACTTTGTGTGACTGGATTCTTTTGAAACTATTTTGACCTTTAGTTTCACCCGCCAAAGGCGTCATTTGTTTACGTTATTGTTATTTTTGAGTGGATTTTATGCTTTTAGATATAAATTTCCAATTCATAGTAGCAGATTTTCCTAAGAACAGTCAGTTTGCTGTTCCTCTCAGTCGCAAAAATATGAAAAACCTAACGGGAAAGGTCATAATTTCTATATACAGAGCGCTGTCCGTAACTTTATATATTCACAGTCTCTTTGTTTTGTTTGTAAAAGGAAGAATCAGCGATTTAATGAGGATGTGTTCGTGCCGGGAAGGATATTTGCATATGAAAGCCTTGTCACACAGTATCACCGGGATGATAACCCATGGAACTGAACACTACTGCTCTTAAAATTCCAAAGAAACAATGTTACCTCTCTACGCAGGGTCAATATTCATTAAAATGGAGCCCATGACCGATATTTTTGCCTTTTCTATAAAAATTGTTATTGCTTTTTTATTTAAAAGCTTATCAGCCAATCAGAATTCATTATTCATATTTGGCACTATGTTGGGTTTTGCCTGAGCAGGTCAGAAGCAATGATGGCAATACTCAGACCGCTTTATAAATAAGGACCACCACGGATCTCCTTTATGAATATAGGTGAACTATAGGGCAATTTTATTATGAATAGCTTTTACATTTCCCCTGGCATGATACTAACTTAATTATCGGAGTATACCAACTTTGAGTAGAAAACTTTCCAATTTGACTACCCTTTAAAAACCTCAATGGACAAACCTCTAGTCCTACGTTTACTGGTAGTAACGGGTTGTTGGAATTTCTTTTTTCCTAGAAATACTGTTCTCTTGTCTATGGTTGTGTCTGGTATTGCAGTTTAGCCCCATTCAATTAAATGTGGCTGAGCTGCAATACCACACACAACCTATGGACGAGGGTGGCGCTGTTCCTGGTGAAAACTAAAGACCACTTTTCAGTGGTGTAGGAGTGCACAAGACTTGAGTCAGAGGTTTCCGGTGACAGAAATGTTTGACTATTAAGAAGGGGTGCATGTCATGACAAGAAATCTACATTTGGGGAATGGCATCTGTCTGAGCTCACGGTCTCCAAATGATATATGTCAATGTAACATGTCAGATAATTTTCTGATGGATTTCCCCTTTAAGATCAGTCGGACCAATTGTGAACCTGACGTCTAAAAGTTGACCTCACTGCATCAATACAAAAAAGGTCTAAAGTACAAAGTAGGACATAGATCAGAAAAAAAAACAATGCTATTTATACAGTCATACAAAGATAGCGCCATTTATAGCAAAGAAGGGATCCTGTATGTGAAGCAGAGGAATGTGCCCTATTGTATGACCAATATTAACCTCACATGCAAGAGACATAGTCACCCATATATGATGAACCAGTTTAGCCGGTTCACGTCCGTGCTTTTTTGAGCGTTGAGGACCAGACTCTGTTTAGCCGTTTCTAGTATGCATTCGTTTACCGGCTATACATTTTTATATATATACATCCGGTGCTATCAACTTGATTCTTGCAGTCGTTTTCCATGATTAATGCAGTTTTTTTTATTTTATTTTTTCCTTAATTTAGTACATTTTTATTTTCTTAGCATTTTTAGACTTCTAGTTTACATTTTTTTAATATTTTTTTTATTTTAAATGCTAGCTAATTTTCCTGGTAATCATATAGTGTTACCCTAAAATAAACTATTTATCCATGCCTGTCATTGTCTACTGTCAATTCTGAAATATGTCCAATTTGGTGTAAGTTGGGTTGGGGCTATCAGTACGACAACAGTTGGCGGGGAGGAAGCAGCCCCAGTTGCAGGGGTAATGTGTCCGGTGACCTAGTTAGACCCGGCAACCGCCTCCTGCTGCCGGCATCCCATCGATCACGAGATCACCGGGACCATTAGAAGCAGCAAGGACACGGCTATGTACACCAATACAATCTGCAACAGACCCGTCACCTACCATGTGCCTTTTATAATACTAGTGTCTTCTTATGTGGAACAGGGACCCCCAGTGCAAAAGCTACCTCTGCGCCCCCTAATATCCATGCACTCACATTATGAAAACCCTTTTTTGTAAATTCCTAGTAAACAAAATAACTGCTGCCCAAAAAAAAAATATTGGTTTAAGGTGCAAATAATATGTGGGCCCCCAATCAACCCATATTCAAGATTTTAGCTCCACTTACAACTCCAATAAGTAGGGGAAGCCTAGAACGCGGGGTTCTCCCTAAGGGTATGTTCACACGGCCAAATTTCAGACGTATACGAGGCGTATTTTGCCTCGTTTTACGTCTGGAAATACATCTCAAATACGTCGGCAAACATCTGCCCATTCATTTGAATGGGTTTGCCGACGTACTGTGCAGACGACCTGTTATTTACGCGTCGTCGTTTGACAGCTGTCAAACGACGACGCGTAAAAATACAGCCTCGGCAAAAGAAGTGCAGGACACTTATATACATTATATGCGGGACACTTCTATACATTATATGCAGGACACTTATATACATTATATGCAGGACACTTATATACATTATATGCAGGACACTTCTATACATTATATGCAGGACACTTCTATACATTATATGCAGGACACTTCTTTGGACGTTTTTGGAGCTGTTTTCTCATAGACTCCAATGAAAACAGCTCCAAAAACGGACGTAAAAAACGCCGCGAAAACGGCGTGAAAACGCCGCGAAAAATGCGAGTTGGTAAAAAAACGTCTGAAAAGCAGGGTCTGTTTTCCCTTGAAAACAGCTCTGGATTTTCAGACGTTTTTGTTGACTACGTGTGAACATACCCTTACACATCTCCGGTCCCAGCATATGAAGGCAGAAAAATCTGCCTGGAAAAGAATGCTTAAAAGACAATTTTAATATTAAATCCTTTCAAATTTGGGCTAGATTAGCCTATTCCTGAAGATACCAGGCTAACCAGGTAGGTAAAAGCTAGATAAGGGTATCAAAAGTGAGTGATATTCACATAAAGTTCAACTATTGTAGTAATGCCACATAATCCCAGCTCAAAATGAATAAACTATCCCTACCTGGACTAATAGTAAAGTGTGCACACATGGAATTGAGATCTGATACCTAGCAGAGTGTGCACTCACACCCATATATAACAGCGCAGCACCTATAGCAATAGCGTGCATTCACACTGGACAGAGGTTTAGCGCCTAATGCCTCATGCACATAACCGTTGTGCCACTCGGGCTGTTTTTGACAGCATCCAAGTGGCACCCGATAGTCTTCACAGACCCATTCACTTTAGCGGGTGAATCGGGTCCGTGAAAAATGGTCCGAGTCTCCGATCCGAGGAAAGATCGAACATGTCCTATCTTTCCTCGGATCACTGACGGGACTCGGACATCACACAGGGTCATGGTGGTTTAGGGCCTTCCTAAGCTGCACCTCTCTTCTCATTAACATAGTATAGTAAATGGTGTAGTATAGGCGTTTCTTCTATGGTATGTATGCCCTTGCTATCAATAAAGACATTTTTGTAGTTGCTAATGGGTCTTTTTACACCAGCCAATATGGGTTGTGAAAACGAGCGCCGGTCAACGAGACAGCTCGTTGATCGGTGTTTGTTTGCTCCTTTCACAAGGAGCATCTATTTGGTTTTTCATGGGGACGATCGCTCGTTACTACGATCGCCCGTCCTCATGCATTTCCATAATGTCGGCTGAACATCTCCCTGTTTGCACCGGGAGATGTGCTCCCGCCAACAACCATATCTTTTTCTGCATAAACGAGCAGATCAGCCAATTCGTTCATCGTCTCATCGCTGCCCTGTTTACACAGCCCAATGATCGGGAATGAGCGTTCATATGAACGCTCGTTTTCCGGATCAATGGCTTGTGTAAAAAGGCCTTAAGTGTCACTGTGACTTTAAGAGACAGTTTATCGTTAAGAAAAAAAACAAGCAACTGGGATTTTGTCCTTATTGAACGCAGACAACTAGATCTTTTCGGACTCCAAGTCAGGGGTCATTGGATTTAAGTAACTTGTCTGGGCTCAGCCATCATCTCGTCAATAAATGAAAATGCTTAGTTCTTTCACGTGAGATAGGGAAAAGCAATTTAAAGCGCTGACCTCTTGCACAGCCGTGAAATTGTATTCTTGCTGAAAATTCAGGAGAATTGTGGCAGCTCGTGAAAGTGATTTGTGGTCAGTATCAAGAGGGGGTTTAATTTTTGGATTAGAAGGAATCCCTTCTCTGTTTGTCTGAAACCTAATAGAATATTTATCTCCCGTATACAATGTATCAGGTCCTCCTTATACAGTCCTTGAAGCAGTTAAACTATCAATCTCTTGTACATCCTGAGTGATCGTCGGTCGGCAAAGAGCAAAGCATCATGGACCTCCGATAACAATGAACTGTCAGTCATGGTCTTCAAGCGTAGCACAAATGGACAACGCTGACGTATTAACAAAATAATCAAAGTCAACAAGACAGTAGCTCAGTCAAGGGAAAAGTTGCTTCTTTCACAAACCACAAGTCTATCAGACCAAGAGCTCCTGCCATGAATACCAGGCTATTTCTATGTAGCAATTGAAAGGGCTTGTCTGATTTAGAAGACCCATTTTCTAATAATGCTTAGGAAATTCAGAGTTAATAGAAAATAGGGAATCCCTAGTTCAAGGCCTCCACCAATTAGCAGAAGTGGAGAGTGGCTACAAAGGGCATCTCTTGCCCTGGAGGACCTTGCACACGTGTGAATTACATGGACAGCCCATTTATTTCAATAGAAAATGGTAACTCTCTACTTCACCTGTGGTGGCGCTGTAGAGGAATTGAACATATTCCCCTACAGATTATAACTGATTGATGGACACCTTGTGATCAGATTATCTATGGAAGACCATTCTAACAAAAAGGAATTGTCTAAAGTGGACAACCCCTTCTAACCGATTAAAAATAATTGTATCTACACATATACCAAAAATAAAAAAAACTGTTGATCTTGGTGTACAGTATATCGTTTCTTGTAAAAACTAGTGCTAGATGCCGAAGAAAGATGAAAGGACAAGATTGTTTGAGTTTTTTCTTTGCCTCTGTGCCAAGTCCTACTGTAGTGAATAGGGAAAGTAGGGAGTCTAAGACAATGTGGGAGATTTATTATGCAAATTTTGGCACAAATTGCACCAAAACAGTGTGTGCCAAATTTATTATGTGTTTTACACAATTTTTACACCTCATTCAGCAGTTTTTCGAAAGTTTCTAGAGAAAGGGGTGCATAATGCACCCGATCCATGAATGGCGTGTAAAAAATTTTGCCCACGAAATATTGATGTAAAGTATGGTAGCCAAAAAGTGGAGTAAGAAAGAGAGGCGTCTAGTAAGTTTTGTCAATTGTATCACGCAGCATGCGCCAATGTAGGAAGAGGAAGACCAAGCAGAATCTACGTGTCCATGTTTCAACCCTACACGGAAAGAACCCAAGACCCTGCAATGATGGATTTGACAACCAGGTCTTCTCCAGCCTAATTCACTACCTATATGACCAAGTTGCGATATTACCCTTTAGAAAATTGGCATTTCATGGTATAATTTGTACAAATCTGTGTGGTAACGTCAGAAGATGCTCCGATACTTCATTCTTCTGATGTTTCCTCTACCCATGCATGTACAAGAAGGTGAATAATACTCACAGAATCCTTCAAGTTTATCGGCAGTCTTACTCCAGGCCACCTGAAAGGTTTCCATTATGACTTGGATGGTCCTCCGCTCGGACTGTGACTTCTTGTAGTTAAATACAGTCATTACAGTGCCCAGTTCAAGAGTCCTCTTTATCTGGCTCTTCTCATATTCCGGGAGAGCCCGGTAATCAGAACTTTTCCTTCGCGCCATCTTATCACACACTCCACACTCACCTTAGACCTCTCCAATGTACTGCAGAAGAAAATATAACAAGAGGAATTAGGTTCTCTTACATTGGGAATTTTATAGAAATACATCAAATAATAGCAATCACCCACATTATAATGTATATTCACATTTAGGACTTGTGATCACATGACGATGCTGAGAGGCAGACAGGATAAACCACCTATTCATTTGGGTTGTCCAAACCCATCAATGTTGGATCGGTGGGAGTCCCACCTCTAGGATCCCATCAATCAGCATAACTGGGGCGCCACAGCCCCTTCACTACAGTGTTAACACAGCAACACACGCGTCCATGCCGCAGTGTCTGGTACCGCAACTCAACCACATTCACTTGAATAGGCTGAACTTCAGTGACGGACATAGCCGCAAAACCATTGACGTTGCTCTGGGAGTGCTCGGCTATCTCATTTATATGGGGGGTGTTCTGACGGATGTCGTAGAAAAGAAGGACTGGGCATGTTGGATTTCAACATGCGTTATAAGACAGATAAATATGAGACAGATAGATATGAGATAGATATGAGAGAGATAGATAGATAGATAGATAGATAGATAGATAGATAGATAGATAGATAGATAGATAGATAGATAGATAGATAGATAGATAGATAATGTGATAGATAGATATGCGATAGATAGATATGCGATAGATAGATAGATAGATAGATAGATAGATAGATAGATAGATAGATAGATAGATAGATAGATAGATAGATAGATAGATATGTGATACATAGATAGATAGATAGATAGATAGATAGATAGATAGATAGATAGATAGATAGATAGATAGATATGTGATAGATAGATATGAGATAGATAGATAGATAGATAGATAGATAGATAGATAGATAGATAGATAGATATGAGAGCAAGAGAGAGAGAGAGATGAATATTATCTATAGATAGATGTGGATCTCTTTTGATGAGATCACTGTTTGAAGTCTTCTCTAATAATGTTTCAATATAACATCCTATAATAAAATGAAAGCAGATCTCAACAGGAGGTACAAATATGACATGATTATTGGATTATCTATAAAACATGACACTGATATTAATAATTTTGGAGTCATGTGACAGCTGGGATTGAAGACTGACGTTTCTCTACACATTACTTACATACACAGTTCCCTGCTATATTATTACGCTCCAGTGCACAGCGGATATTTTACTACTTATCACACACCTGAAGAAATTGTATGCAAGAGACACCAAGGAACCAGAATTTCAGCCCCTTGATTGGACCTTGTTCACACAGCTGTGAGAATAGTGACCTCCATAGAGGTCAATGTAAAAAAAAAAAGCCTCACTTGTAGAGTGCAGAAACAGTGCAACCTGCTGAAACCTGCATTGGGAAAAATGTAACAATACTGCAGACGTGAGGGTCCTTATTAGGAGAGGGGAGAAAAGCGGCAAATGCCACACTCTTCTCCATTGAACACATAACATACAATGGCAGTTCCAGTAATTTTATATTGTCGTATGATAGTACGCAACTTTTCTGCAATTCCAATTCTCGGCACAGGAAATATATGAGCTAGGAAAGTGATCATCGGGGCAAACATGTTTCTTTACCTCCTGCCAGTCACTCTCCTACTGCTGACATGGCTGATCACAGAGAATAATAGAATGCATTGCAGAAACTAAAGGCTTAATCGAACCAAAATACAAAATGGAGATTTTCCTTCCAGCAAGGGACCAATTTAAAATCCACATTCAAATACCCGGCAGCAGGAAATGCGCTCAAAGTAGTTGTCATGCCACTTGCCGAAATATCCGGACCATAAAAAATGGAATTAAAGTGGATTTTAAAAATGACCATAATGCAGTATTTTCCACATTTGTCATTATGCGTTCTTATATGCATAATAATAACTCACTGGGGGTAATGTAGCACGATTGGCTGCAGTCCTATGTAAATACTTATCCTGATATCTGTGATTTGTGTAAGATAACCAGCTCAGCACTGCTACATCTATAATCTCCCTCTAGATAGATATATTCACATAAAGCTTGCAGATAACCAGAATACTTCCCCGTTATGCAAGTCTGTGCTGCGTATTTCACCTCTGTCTTCACGTTCATTTAGCAATAAGCCAAGTTCCTTTAACACATGGTCCTTCCCCGCCAGAGAAGACCTAAAACGAGGCCGCAGCCTAGAGTTGGCCACAGACATAAGACGTTGACAAAAATCCAATGTCTATGGAGACAGTTTAACTTGAATGCAAAAGGTCAGATTTTTTTTTTTTTTTTACATGTTCGAGCCTTTATTTCCTGTGGAGATAAGCGGTGTCATGTCCTATGACAGCTGCTTATCTCCACTGCCCTTGAAATAACATTAACTTTTGGCTTTTGTTAGTCGGAGCTGTTTGGCTGAGAGCATTGTACGACTGTGGCAGGGCTTGGGGCAAATATGCAGGGAGTATACACAACGTACCTAAAATCTCCTAATATCTCTTTTATATCCTTTATGTATAATGATTGTAAAATAAAAATGTATGCATCTTTCTATTATATTCTGTGTATCAATTCATCATTATTTTCAAGATAGGTGACTGCTGTCAGTGAATAGAAACATTTTTCCTATTTCTTGTTTACATTCAGAGGCTAAAAAATCCTATATAGACCACGCACTTCTCACAGCTGGGTGTTTGTGGCGATTGTACCCAGTCCAGATAATCATCTATGAGCTAAACAGACTGGACTCTAGGCTGATACATGTTACCTACGCTAATACATTGTAGCAAACCATCAGAAGAGGAGTGAATTTGTGCCGCTGATGTACTCTGCTCATAGGACGGTCAAGACTGGATACAATAGTAACGAACCCTCAGAAAGATTAGGTTTGAAGTCTTTAGTAGTAAACATATTTCCTATTCACTGACCGCAAGAAGAGATCTTGAAATGGTGAGAAATTGAAACAAAGTATATTAGAAAGTTGCAGAACTTTTCATTCTTTAGTAATGAAGCTTTATGTATATAGAATCGGAAAATATCTTTAAAGGGGTATTACCAGCCTAAAAATGTATGGCATCAGGAGAAATGGGTCCCATAACCCTCATTTACCAATTCACCCCGGCCGCTTTCCCCTTAGAAGTTGACAGAGCAGACTGTGCTGAGATTTGTAGTTCTACAGAAGCAGAATACCTAGGGATTATTGAATAAGAAAACAATTGCTGTGGGAGCTGGCACAGTGGTTACGTGCGCCCCGGATCCTGTTACATTTACTTACCCACCATACCTCCGCTGTTTGACAGGTGACCTCCCTCTGGCTCTTATGGCCGGCAGCTATGTTACACGGCACTTGATGATGGAGAAAGCCCTAAACGACTTCCTTGTAGTCTCGCTGCTTCTGCTTTTTTTCGCCTATATGATTTCATATACTCCGTCCCCCACCCCAAGCCTCGGCTTTCTGCACTACTGCATCCACTTCCTTCCTGGTGCTGCAAGCTTCACATAGCCTCCCTTCCCCATGATCAAATGGACATGACACAAGTAGAAATAGGAAATACATAGCAGTACTGAGTAAAAAAGGGTTAACCTTCGATTGTCAGCTCCTGGGATCAGGAACTCTGTCTCCATGCTTTAGGGTATGTGCACACACACTAATTACGTCCGTAATGGACGGACGTATTTCGGCCGCAAGTACCGGACCGAACACAGTGCAGGGAGCCGGGCTCCTAGCATCATAGTTATGTACGATGCTAGGAGTCCCTGCCTCGCTGCCGGACAACTGTCCCGTACTGTAATCATGTTTTCAGTACGGGACAGTAGTTCCACAGCGAGGCAGGGACTCCTAGCATCGTACATCACTATGATGCTAGGAGCCCGGCTCCCTGCACTGAGTTCGGTCCGGGACTTGCGGCCGAAATACGTCCGTCCATTACGGACGTAATTAGTGTGTGTGCACATACCCTTAAACTGCAGGCTATCTGCATCAGGAATCTTGTTTCTTCACATTTTAAATTGTTAGATTGTAAGCGTAACGCCGCATACTGCAATTTACTGATGTTACATTCAAGAATAGTTCAACCAATATAGGAGTGCAAGCTCCCTGGGTCAGGTATCCACTGCAGGAATCTGCAGGAACCTCACTTAGGGGGTCTATTCACACATTGCGGTTAATCCTGTCTTTGTACACAATTTTTGCAAAAACCTGATATGACTGCGATGTGTGACTAGACCCCCTAGCCATTTTGGGCCCACATAGCCAAAGGAAAATTCTAGGATACCGTACCTACATAGGCGGATATAGCAATACGGACTAATATAATTCTATACTCCATGACAACACTGCTCCTGAGAGAAACATGTTTTCACCAGAGCCTCTCAGTAGTTCACTTTATAAAGTCTTCGGACCTTTCCACATTTTTCACATGTTTTTATGTTGAGGCCTTGTGCTAAAATAAAAAAAATCACGTTTTCCCCCATCATTCTGCACTCAGTACCCCATAATGACAAAGTGAAAACTGAATTTTAGATTTTTTTTTAAAATATATTAAAAATGAAAAACTAAAATTTCACATGGACATAAGTATTCAGACCCTTTGCTATGACACTTGAAGTTTAGCTATGGGGGCCTCCCATTTCCCTAGATCATCTTTGAAATGTTTCTACGCCTGGATTGGAGTCCACCTGTGGAAAATTCATTTAATTGGACATCATTTGGAAAGACACATCCCTGTCTATATAATGTCTCACAGATGACAATGTATATCAGAGCAAAAACCAAGCTAGGAGGAGGAAAGAACTGCATGTAGAGCTCAGAGACAGGATTATGTGGAGGCAGAGGTCTGGAGTAGGGTACAAAAAAAATAATTGAAAGGGTCTGAAGACTTTCCAAATGCGTTGTATGTCCCGCAGTCTATCCATAAAAAAGAGGAGTCCTCCTGGGCTTCCTAAACAAAACAGGCAGGTGTGCAGCCATGCCAGGAGCCTTTCCAACAGGAGTAGCCAATCACTGTCCGCTCTGCACTCTCTGGCGGGAGAAGAAATAACGCGAATGGCAGCTTGTCGGACATTCAAAATGAACTTACTTGCGACACGGGTGAGATTTTTTTGTGTTTGTTATTCTATTTAAACTAGGTTAAGGCTACTTGTCAACTTTTGGTTGCAGTAAAATTGCGGTTTAACACGGCCGTCGTGCAACAAATGCAAGAATTACAACATGGTTGGCATTCCATGGGGACAAAGGGCAAATTTTTATAAATTGTAAGTAGCGCTCTAGTTACAAATCTTAGGACAAATCTTACGAAATAGAATAAAAAATGTGCCGTATTAATATACAGTATATATGACATGGATTGAATTTTAAAACGGGAGTCCGCAAAGTGGTTCACTACGCAAAACGGTTGCTCAGCCTTGCGTCCACTTTACACAGGGAGCGCCATTCATGCAAAGTCTCTAAAACACATAATAAATGTGACACGCGAGCTGTATGCCATTTTTTTTTGGGCGCATTTTTCTTAGGAAATTTCCTTCAGCGTGCGACAAATTCACAAAGCTGTCCACGTGAAGTTCTGGGCTTTAGAAAATACGGCTGTGTTCATGTTCGCAACCATTATTAATTTTTTTGCCACCGTTTTTGCAAAAATTGTGATTTGACAGCAACATGTAAACACAGTAAGGTCCTCTTCACACAGTGCAGATTTTTAAGCAAAAACCAGAATTGGATCCGGTAGAGGAGACACTTTAAGGCATTCCTTTATATATTTCTTCTGTTAAGGTTCCGTTCCTGGTTTTGGCCTAAAAAAATACATGCAAAATCTGAATCAAATCTGCACGGTGTGAACAAGGCCTAAAGGTAAGGCCACACGGTGCGGTCACTGAACTGCTTGCGTTTTTGGTAACCGTTCTGCAATGCCTTGTAATGAACTATATACAGGAGGCGCCTAACAAACTTCAACACGGGTGTAAACGATTTCCATCAATTATTTCCTTTAAAAACGCAACAGAACTGCGGCATTACAGAGACAAAAAGCGCATTCAGTTGACCGCATGCGGTTTTCCAATGCAACAAAACCGCGTCAACGATGAACCGTGTGGCCTTACCCTTAGGCCTCATTTACACGAGCGTAATATACGCGCGTGCTTTTCACGCGTGTCGTACGCACCTATATTACTCTATGGGGCAGTGCAGACAATGCGTGAATTTTGCGCAGCGCGAGTGCGTTGCGTAAAACTCACGACATGTTCTATAATCGTGCGTTTTTCGCGCATCACGCACCCATTGAAGTCAATGGGTGCGTGAAAACCACGCATGCCGCACGGAAGCACTTCCGTGCGAACTGCGTGATTCGCGCAAGAGCTGTCAAACTGAATGTAAACAGAAAAGAACCACGTGCTTTTCTGTTTACAAACATCCAAACGGAGTGTCAGAATTTAGAGATGAGCGAACCGAACTTCACCGGGTTCGGCCGAACTCGTTTTGACCGAACCCGGCGAAAAAATTTCCGGTACGCGACGTCAGGAGACAGTCACTTTCCAGGGTGCTGAAAGAGTTAAACTGGTTCAGCACCAAGGACAGTGACTTCCGATCACAATATACATGAACGTGTTAAAAAAAAAATAAGTTCTGACTTACCGATAACTCCTGGCTTCTTCCTCCAGTCTGACCTCCCGGGATGACAATTCAGTCCAAGTGACAGCTCCAGCCAATCACAGGCCAAGCACAGGCTGCAGCCAATCACAGGCTGCAGTGGTCACATGGACTGCCGCGTCATCCAGGGAGGTGGGGCCGGATGTCAAGAGAGGGACGCGTCACCAAGGCAACGGCCGGGAGACCAGACTGGAGGAAGCAGGAAGTTCATGGTAAGTATGAACGTCTTTTTTTTATTCACAGGTTGGTGTATATTGTGATCGGAATTCACTGTCGAGGGTGCTGAAAGAGTTACTGCCGATCAGTTAACTCTTTCAGCACCATGGACAGTGACTGACGTCGACTAGCCTCATCTCTATGATGGCGGCTGCGCGAAAATCACGCAGCTGCGCATCATACACGGATGACACACGGAGCTGTCAAGTGCCTTTTGCGCACGCAAAACGCACACGCTCGTGTAAATGAGGCCTAAAGGGGACACAGATATATTACTTGAAAAAATGGATCCCTATGGGCAATCATTGATGCCAGACTGTGGTACAATTGCAATTCGATAATATATATTTACATGAGTCATTTTTTTTTTCAAATTAATTCCCTGATTTTTGGCATTCCAGCCAAACTGGTGGTTTTTACAAAAAATGGCGCGGTTTTGCAGAAAATAAAACAATTGAGACAAAATGGCATCCAGTCTAGATAATCCTCTGTAAACAGTCTGGCACGGTTTCTCCGTATTGATACATTGTAGCAAACGATCAGAGCAGGAGAGGTTCTGCTGATGTATTTAGCTCACAGAGCATGGTCTAGACTGGATACATTGTAGCAAATTCTGCACTGGTTTTTCGCCTCTGGACATAGTATGGGAACATTCTTGACAGCAAACGGAGATATTGAAATGGTAAGATAATTCAACCACAAAAGTATATTCGAAAGTTTAATAATTTTTAATAAGTTTAATCATTTTTCATAGAATAAATAAGCCTTATTTTAGTAGTGGCTGAAGTTAGACTCTTCCAGTGAGTAGAGATTCTCTGCCTGTGTCCCTATGACAACACTTCCTACTTCTATGCATCGGCAGCTTGATGCTATAGAAAATTCTGTAGCAGCTGTTATTTTACAACAACCTTCTATTCTTCTCTTCTACCTCTGTTGTCCATACCTCGAGGCTGAACTTTTTCCTTCTCCCTGATGTATACACATATCAGTAAACACAGACTTAACTTGGTATCATATATCATTTCTGACCACAAAACTGAAAAGTCACAATAATCGGATCAGCAACTGAGTTGCACAATGACAGCACTAAACCGGTAGATGCGTTAAAGTCTAGCTTCACTTTTACATGTTAGGAAGTGCCTTTCTGTAATACTTACCGGCCATTTATTTTCTTCAGTGTTGGTTACTTGGCTGCGTATTAGCTGTACACCATTCGTAACCAGCTATGGCCAACGACTCCAGCTTAACTGCACTGTCTATTGGAGTCTGGAGTAGTCTGAAATCCACCTACTATCTCGCTGGGGCTTAAACTGCCTTTCTCTTGTTTGCCCATGCTTTACGCTGGAGCTCTGCCTGTTCAGATTGGCTGCTGTACATAAGCACAAGCCCATTTCAAGCTTAGCAGGAAGAGCCACCAAGCTCAGAATAGGATATCAATAACTGATCGGTGGGGGTCCGACTCCTGGCACCCCCGCCGATCAGCTGTTTTGAAGGGGCTGCGGTACTCGTACGAGCACTGCTTTCCCTTTCATTTTAATTTACTCGTACTGTGAATCGCTGTCACACTTGTAGCGGCGGTTCACGGTATTGCAGCCTTCTCCCATTTAAATGAACGGAAGAAGGCTGTAACACTGTGAACTGCCGCTACAAGTGTGTCAGCGATTTACAGTACAAGCAGGTAAGGAATGAAGGGGGAGCAGCGCTCGTACAAGCGCCGCAGGCCCTTCAATACAGCTGATCGGCGAGGGTGACAGGAGTCGGACCCCTATCGATCAGGTATTGATGGCATATCCTAAGTATAGGCCATCAATTTCTTAGGACTGGAAAGCTCCTTTAATTCCTCACAATCCTTCCCATAAGACCTGTGTAGTTATACGCACAGTTGTCATAACAAAATTGTAAAAACAATGTAACATTTTCAGAAATGTTAGGCTGAGTTCACACGAGCATGTTAAGTCCGTAATGGACGGAACGTATTTCGGCCGCAAGTCCCGGACCGAATACAGTGCAGGGAGCCGGGCTCCTAGCATCATAGTTATGTACGACGCTAGGAGTCCCTGCCTCGCTGCCGGACAACTGTCCCGTAGTGTAATCATGTTTTCAGTACGGGACAGTAGTTCCACAGCGAGGCAGGGACTCCTAGCGTCATACATAACTATGATGCTAGGAGCCCGGCTCCCTGCACTGTGTTCGGTCCGGGACTTGTGGCTGAAATACGTTCCGTACTTTACGGACCGAACATGGTCTTGTGAACCCAGCCTGACCCGTTTGTTTCCTTCATGCCATTTGTCGGGCCTGTAATGCTGAAAGTTTATTGAACATATGTTGCCGAACCTATACTTTAACATAAAGCAGCGTGATCGTGCTCTGGAGCCGGCCAATGTTTGAGGTTATACACAGACCGCTTAAAAAATGATTGTAGATGAAAGACTGGTGGTCTCTTCTGAAGAAAACAAGGTGGAGATTATGATGTCCATGGACATTTCTCCAGCTGTACAGATACAATTCCCTAAAGTAAGTCCGATAATAAGTAGTCATATAGTAAAGCCCCATCTTTGGACAATCCTTCATCTATTTACAAAATGTCTAAAAAAAAAATTTAGGTCCAGTTGGTAATGATGAGAGTTGTCCCATCTCGAAACTCCCTTCTTAGAACGAAGCCGCAACGGTGATCAGCTAAATAACACTGATAGGGTTTGTGTAACCCTTGGCAATTGGCTGATCTGGCCGGGGGAAGCTCTGTCCGTTTACCTGCAGTGGCCGCTGCAAGGAAAATCTAGTATGTCTGATGAAATGAAGGGACGACCATGTAATACATGGTCACATTGAGTACGCCCAGACGGGAGCCGATTTTTGCAGCAGCTCTGCTTTGGTTTATAAAGGAGTGTCCCAAGTCAGGTGACCCACTTTATGGCATCCAAAAGGGCAGAAGGGATAACTCCTTTGTGCGTTGACAGAAGAACACAAAAATCCATAGTCTACAGATTCATTATGAGGCATAACCTGAGATTTTCTGGTTTTTGGAGATGTTCAAGATAACCCAAATCCTAAAATAACTCCTTAAAGAGGCTCTGTCACCAGATTATAAGTGCCCGGTCTCCTACATAATGTGATCGGCGCTGTAATGTAGATAAAAACAGTGGTTTTTATTTTGAAAAACGATCATTTTTGAGCAAGTTATGAACAATTTTAGATTTATGCTAATTAGTTTCTTAATAGACAACTGGGCGTTTTTTACCTTTTTACCAACTGGGCGTAGTAAAGAGAAGTGTATGACTCTGATTGGTCAGCGTCATACACTCCTCTTCACAACGCCCAGTTGGTAAAAAAAGTAAAAAACGCCCAGTTGACGCTGACCAATCAGTGACCAATCAGCGTCATACACTTCTCTTCATTAATTTTTAGCTGTACTCGCAGCACAGCGTGATTTCGCTGTACTGTCACATACTCCCACATTAACTTTACTGAAGTGTCTTGAGAGTGAATAGACATTGCCTCCAGCCAGGACGCGATGTCTATTCAGACTCCCGACACTTCGGTAAAGTTTCTGTGGGAGTTACTCACACAGCACAGCGTGATCTCGCGAGATTACACTGTGCTGCGAGTACAGCTAAAAATTAATGAAGAGAACTGCATGACGCTGATTGGTCAGCGTCATACACTCCTCTGTACAACGCCCAGTTGGTAAAAATGTAAAAAACGCCCAGTTGTCTATTAAGAAACTAATTAGCATAAATCTAAAATTGCTCATAACTTGCTCAAAAATGATCGTTTTCCAAAATAAAAACCACTGTTGTTATCTACATTACAGCGCCGATCAGATTATGTAGGAGATAGGGCGCTTATAATCTGGTGACAGAGCCGCTTTAATTCAGAGTCCGTCTTGGATCAAGATGTGAATTGATCACGTGACATTGATCCAATCTTGGGCCAACCATGCCAACTTGCTTTAATGTACTTTCCCATGTTCTTGTTGATAATGGTTGGGTGATTTTGACCATCATACCCTTCTTTACATCCACCATCATAGTAGCACCTGAAAGAGGTGGATGAGCTTTGTTTCTTTGTCAGAACAAACAAGTGTCCTATAAATGAAGCAGTCACAACAATAGACACAATTTCATATCCAAAACTAGCATGGTTAGTGTCACATCTGTCATGATCCGGCAAGTCACAATTGCAAGAAAATGACCACCGAGCAATCGGAAATGGCTTTGACACCAGGATGTGAAGGTTCTCATTGCAATTGTCATATTGTGTAAACACCCCTGGCATCTAAGGCCTACAAAGGAGTATTTTATTCAGTCATATTAGTAGTAATAACAATAATAATGAATAAAAATAATAGTTTTGAAGGGCAAATAAACTATTAAAGAAACTTTTGACATGTCAGAAGTTTTAAATCTTGGGGGTGCGAGCACTGAGATCCTCACCGATCGCTAAAACAAAGCGGCAGTAGCGATCGGGAGAGTGCTGTGTCGCTTTGTTTCTGACTGGCTCTCCTCGGAGCGTTGTACGGGCTCAATAGAAAGTCTACACTGCTACGGGGAAAGCCGATCAGAAATGAAGCGGCACAGTGCTCACCCAAGCTCTTCTGCCGCTTCGTTTTAGCGATCAGTCTCGGTGATCGGATCCTCACCAATCAAAACTTCTGACATGTCACTGTGACATGTCAAAATTTTTTTAAACGTTTAGTTACCCTTTAACGTAAGGAACATCAGCTAAGGCTCTGTTCACATCTGGGTCAGAGGCTCCATGAAGCAACCCGTCAGACTCCATTGTAAGTCAATGGGGCCAATTGGGTATCGGTGGCGTCTATCAGACATACAACAGATCGGGCATTGTGCTAAGGTATTCATAATTGACGTCTGAACACGGCGCAGAACTTTATGCTGTGACACTATGAGTTGCTGCCATTAACCTTTGCTCAAACATGATCACTCCTTACTTCAAGTTACAAGATTAGCAAGACTCAAGGAGAATTTACCCCTAAAATGGAAAAAATCTGTTGCCGTCTTCTGTCAATTCTGTCAAAAATTCTTCCCTGGTTTTTTTTTGGGGGAAAGCGGAGGTGGTCACTCAGCTTACCTAAAGCCCCAAAGGGAAATTCTGCCCAGTTATGGCAAATTTACCTAGAACTCTAGGAGAGATTGGTGCCAACTTTCTAAGACTCCTGAATAAAAAAATCTGCCTAGTCTTTGCAGTTATACATGGGGCCGGTCTTAGGTTGAATGGTGCCCTGTACAAGCTGCCAATGTATTAGGATCGTGCACCAAGTGCGGGATCTGTGTGTGCAAGCTCCGGATGCCAAGGCCAGCGGTGACAGCTGATTCACCACATAGGTCGCACATCCCTATGGCTGACCCTGGTAATACATCCCTGCTCTCACATCGCTACATAACTAAGCAGATTTGCCATATATGATTCTGGGAAAGTTTTGTGGCAGTATATGGGAGGTGTGATGTCATATTAGTTATCACCCAGCTTTTCCAGAAAGATTTACCAAAGAGACAGCTGACAAGAGGACGACTCCAGAACGACTATTATAATAGAATTCGCCCCCATAGAGGTAGACGGCCCCATTCATAAAGCATTTGAGCAGCACTTCTCATATACAGTCCTGTAGCTGCTGTTCTCGATGTGAGTGGCTGGAGTGGTTACTTACCTGAGTGCTGTCTGTGCAGGTGTCCCTCCAGACTAGTGTCATCTCTGTCCCAGGAGATCTGTCCACTCCTCTGCTGTCAGATCTCGTCTGTCTTATTCCACAGTGCAAAGAAAGAATAAAAATCACAATAGAAAAGTTCAATGGAAGAGTTTCAGACAGAAAAGTTTCTAGTTGCCCAGAGGCAGTGCAGTGGTAGAGGAGGAGCTGCGTTCAGTACAAGGAAGTTTCAGAGCTGCAGTCATCCAGCCTGACACTGCACAGAACAGAGTCCTTCCTGTTCTTATCTATAGACACATGTGCGCTATGACCCGCTACTGAATATGAAATGAGCTCTTAAAGGTGCAGTCACATAAGGCTTCCAAAATAGATATATATATATATATATATATATATATATACATTTAAAGTGGAACTAAATTTTAAAAACATTTGACATGTTAGAAGTTTTGATCGGTGGGGGTCCGAGCACCGAGACCCCTACCGATCACTAAAACAAAGAGGCAGAAGCGGTCGGCTGAGCGCTGTGCCGCTTTGTTTATGATCAGTTTTCCTTGGATTGTTTTACATGTTCAATAGAAAGTCTATCAGTCCGTACACCGCTCTCTCTGCTTTTCGAGGAAAGACGTTAAGAAACAAAGCGGCACAGCGCTCACCTGATCGCTTCTGCCGCTTCGTTTTAGTGATCGGCGGGGGGTCTCCGTGCTCAGACTCCCACCAATCAAAACTTCTGTCATGTCACTATGATATGTTAAAAGTTTAGTTACCCTTTAAGTGATTGGGGCTGAGCTCAGGATAATCTACAGTACTAGGCACAACCGAAGATACGGAAGCACTGATGTTTCTGGTACAACAGTGAAGGGGCCTCTGCGCTCCAGCAAACGTTGCGGACCCTTTATTCTGCTGATTGTTGATGGTCAATTATCTAGTCAATGGCACTTGACAAGGGGGTGGGATATATTAGGCAGCAAGTGAATTAAAGTTGATGTGTTGGAAACAGGAAAAATAGGCAAATGTATTGACTTGTGTGACTTTGACAAGGGCAGAAGCAGTGTGATGCTCCTGGCAATGTTATGCGGAGAAACCATGGGTCCTGGCATTCATGTGGATGTGGCACGTACCACCGACCTGAACATTGCTGCAGACCAAGTACAACCCATCATGCGGTATTCCCTAATGGCAGTGCCCTCTTTTAGCAGGATAATGCCCCCGCCGCACTACAAAATTGTTCACGAATAGTTTGAGGAACATGACAAAGAGTTCAAGGACTTGCCTTGTCTCCAAATTCCCAGATCCTAATCCGATCGAGCATCTGTGGGATGTGCTGGGAAAAAACAAGTCTGATTCATGGCGGCCTCACCTCTTAACTTACAGGACCTGCTAAGGTCTTGGTGCCAGATGCCACAATATCTTCGGAAGTTTTTTGAACTCTATGCCTTGGCCGATCATAGCTGTTCTGATGGAACGAGGGGGACCTACGCAATATTAGGCAGGTGGTTGTAATGTCATGGCTGATCAATGTGTGTATATATATAATAGACAATGAAAGTTGCCATAAAGATTAGTGAATGGATCGGCCTGATTCACAGTTGATTTGCGGACCTCTCACAGTTAGTGTACACTTGGCAAATCCATTGGACAAGTTTGGGAATAGAAAGCAAACTGAAAGGAAATTCCAGGGCACCCAATGTATATTAATGGAGGGTAGTACGTTTTTGGATCGGGGTTGAAAAACATAACTCACAGCATTAGGAAACTTAAGGCTCCTTTACACACGCCAGTGATCGGGGAAAATAGTGTTCATATGATCGCTCGTTCCCGATCGTTGCCCTGTGTAAACAGGGCAACGATCAGCCGAAGAACGGGAACGTTCATCGGCTGATCGCAACTTTTATGCAGCTAAAAAAAATATCTCACTAGTCGGCAGCACATGTCCCTGTGTAAATAGGGAGATGTGCTGCCGATATGATGTAAGTGCATGAGAACGAGCGATCATAGTAACAATCATTCATCTACTGTGCTAAACGATCATTGTTCCGTTTGAAAGGAGCAAACAAGCACCGATCGACCAGCTCTATTGTCGATCGGCGCTTGTTTTAAAAGTGGTAAAACCACCTTTAGTTTCTAAATGAACTAGTTGTGGTTTCAGACACCTGTGTTATGTGCATTTGCATTGTACAGTAATATTTGTAGCAGAACATGTGACTGAGACGTCTGGGCGGAATAATGTCTCCTATGATATAAAATGGGGGCACATCGTAGTATAGGGATACATCATAGTATAGGGATACATCGTAGTATAGGGATACATCGTAGTATAGGGATACATCGTAGTATAGGGATACATCGTAGTATTGAAGCTATTTGACTTGGTCACACTTCCTCACGCCTTGGTGTTCATATAATTGGGCTATATACTCACAGGAGGAGGAACATGAATGCAGTGTATGGGCATTGTATGAAAGCTTCTTGAGAAATATGAATGGGAAATCCCCTGGGAAATTGTAATATTGAAGGTTATATATAAATCAGGCCATGTTTAGTGATAGGACTGGGGCAGTAGTACGACTACAAGCCAACCAACATTGTAGTCATAACACCAGCCTCCGTGGTGGCAGATTTTATATTGACTTATATCCTGTACTGTTATCTAATTTTATCTGGTATCAGCCATATTTATTGTATGTACAGACTTCTTCCATGTGCAAAGGAACCTAGATAGCAAATCAAGACAACCCGATTATTCATGGACAAAGTTTCCATGATACAGAAGGAGATAAGCGGCAGTCAAACTCAGTAGGTTAAAGCGGCTCTGTCACCAGATTATAAGTGCCCGGTCTCCTACATAATGTGATCGGCGCTGTAATGTAGATAACAACAGTGGTTTTTATTTTGAAAAACGATCATTTTTGAGCAAGTTATGAACAATTTTAGATTTATGCTAATGAGTTTCTTAATGCCCAACTGGGCGTTTTTTAACTTTTGACCAAGTGGGCGTTGTAAAGAGGAGTGTATGACGCTGACCAATCAGTGACTAATCAGCGTCATACAGTTCTCTTCATTCTTGTCCATTTGTATTCACAATGCAGCGTGATCTCGCGAGATCACGCTGTGCTGTCACATACACCCACATTAACTTTACTGAACACTTCGGGAAAGTTATTGTGGGACTTACTCACGTCACAGCATGAACTCGCGAGATCATGCTGTGCTGTGTGAGTAAGTCCCACATAAACTTTACCGAAGTGTTGGGAGTGTGAATAGACATCGCGTCCTGGCTGGAGGCAATGTCTATTCACTCTCAAAACACTTCAGTAATGTGCACACGATAACTGCAATTACGTCTGAAATTACACAGCTGTTTTCAGGAGAAAACAGCTCCTGAATTTCAGACGTAATTGCTCGTACTTGCGTTTTGTGGGGCGTATTTTACGGACATAATTTGGAGCTGTTCTTCATTGAAGTCAATGAAAAACTGCTCAAATTACGTCCCAAGAAGTGTCCTGCACTTCTTTGACGAGGCTGTTATTTTACGCGCCGTCTTTTGACAGCGACGCGTAAAATTACAGGTCGTCGGCACAGTACATCGTAAAGCCCATTGAAATGAATGGGCAGATGTTTGCCGACGTATTGGAGCCGTGTTTTTAGAAGTAATTCGAGGCGTAAAACGCCTCCAATACGTCTGAAAATAGGTCGTGTGAACCCAGCCTCAATGTGGGTGTAAGTGACAGCACAGCGTGATCTCGCGAGATCACGCTGTGCTGTGTATACAGATGGACTTGAACGGAGAGCAGTGGATGACGCTGATTGGTCACTGATTGGTCAGCGTCATACACTCCTCTTTACAACGCCCAATTGATCAAAAGTTAAAAAACGCCCAGTTGGGCATTAAGAAACTAATTAGCATAAATCTTAAATTGTTTATAACTTGGTCAAAAATTATCGTTTTTCAAAATAAAAACCACTGCTGTTCTCTACATTACAGCGCCGATCATATTATGTAGGAGACCGGGCGCTTATAATTTGGTGACAGAGACTCTTTAAGAAGAAATAGGGGACAGATGAAAGAGAGTATGACTGCAGGCTCAGACTACACAGGGTTTCGATCGATTAGGGAGTTCTCAGGAATCCAGTACTCAATGCTCTTCAGAAAACAATCCTAGACAGATCACTGCCCCTCTGAGGACTGACTTGCACATACAATGAATATGACTTCACTATTCACACCGCGCAAATCCTGTTTTTACGCCTTCAATTCCTTGGATATTGATTGTTTTTAAGGCACGTAATAAGTGCAGACGGTGGATGTTCTTCAAGAATTATTGTGTATACGTTTTGTGACAAGCCGTATAGTTGTGCCAACATGTTGGAACGGCAGAGCTGTGTTGACGCGCTTCGCCTTCCAGCATGACAAGTGCAGGTGCGGCTGCTGTATCCAATGTGTCATATCTTAACAGGAAAAGCTTATTCCAAGCATACATCCGAGCTGCCAGACCGTGCAATATTCAGACCGGAACCCTGGCAGTAGTCCCTGCCAAATAAACAAATATAGACTCCGCGACAGCGCTGTAAATATTTCGGCTCTCGGGTTTTGTTTGTTTTGTTATTTCACCTGTTTTCTGCCAGGATAAAAGGTCTTTTCTGTGCCTGTAAAACCGTTATTTTTTTACCAATATATATCCGTTATAATCTATATCAGTTGTCGGCATCCTGTAACCCACCAGATGTTATGAAACTACAACTCCCAGCATGCCCTGACAGCCGCCGGCTGAAATAGAACATGACCGTTTGCCTTTAATTTTTTTTATTCTTTTCTTGCACCAAGAAGCTCAGAATGAACAGCTCCAGAACATAGATGGGAATGTAATGCTGGGAGGGGGGGGGGGGGAATTAAAGGGGAACAAGGGAACATCAGTCTCATGTTGTTATTGTCAGCAATTCTGCATCTGCGTTATTTCTCATAATGGAGGAAATTTTAGGATTGAAAAAAGATGGGATCTGACACGGAATAATCGAGATCCGCCGCCTAATATCTAAAATATACATGGAAAATCAATGATCTTAGCGCTTGCGTTCCCCATTTAGGAAGCTGAATCCCTTTGCCATGTGCACGCTACGATCAACCACATTATACCTGTGTCCGAGAAGCTGCTATGAAGCCAATTAGGGGATATATATATATATATAGGGTCCAACGTATATAGCTGAAAGATCCCATATACATTTAGCATTGTCATTTATTTGAGTTTCCTGACTGGATGAGATCAGTTTTCTTGCTGGCACAGACGATATCTGCATGGATAGAAATATCTACTTCTCTAATTGTGATAAACGAAGTCGTGCTGTGAGACGCGTTTCGTTGTGAGTCATGACGTTTGGGTTTTTCACATTTTTGATGTGTTTGTGGATCATGGGATTTTTCAACCTTCCAAACATCTATTTCGTATAAGACCTGTTTATACACAATAGTATTGTCCTCTCTGCTGACATATGTGCTCTGTGTTTTGCTTTTTGGATTTTTCCATGGAAAGAAGCACCAGTCCTTCATGAGAATGTAATATCTGCGGGGGCATACGCTGAGCAGGGAGGGCCGAGAACCAAAATAAAATGCCCTTTGGGACCAACGGTATCTCCTTCCCTTAGATGAGCTGCGTTGTGAAACCTGTTCAGAATCTTGGCGGTGGCACAGTTAGGGTATGTGCACACGACCTATTGTCAGACGTAATTCAGGCGTTTTACGCCTCGAATTACGCCTGAAAAGACGGCTCCACTACGCCTACAAACATCTGCCCATTGCTTGCAATGGGTTTTACGGTGTTCTTTTCAGACGAGGTGTAATTTTACATGTCGCTGTCAAAAGACGGCGCATAAAAATACCCCCGCGGCAAAGTAGTGCTTGTCACTTCTTGGGACGTTTTTGGAGCCGTTTTTCATTGACTCCAATGAAAAACAGCTCCAATTACGTCCGTAAAAGACGCCGCGAAAAACGCGAGTACATACAAAAACCTTAGACTCGTAAAATTACACCTCGTGGGAATAGAACATCGTAAAACCCATTGCAAGCAATGGGAAGATGTTTGTAGGCGTAATGGAGCCGTCTTTTCAGGCGTAATTCGAGGCGTAAAACGCCCGAATTACGTCTGAAAACACTGCGTGTGAACATACCCTTAAAGGGGTTGTCTTATTAAGACAGCCCCTTTAAATGCCAGGCATCTGCTACTCCTGAGAAACATAGCAGTGGTGCTGCCAGCCTCTATGAAGGGCAAAAAAATGTATGCTGTGATCCTTAAAGGGGTTGTTCAGTTTTGAAAACCTTCTCGTAGTTTGCAGGGTGAACTACTACTTAGCTGGTGCACTTTTAAATCAATGGTTTTCCATTGGATGGTGCCAGTCCTTTAGAGCCAAGGCCACGTCAGCACCAAAAACTGCCATTAAGTGACAATCGACACCTGCAGCAGCATGATCCACCAACGTTGATCTAATGTATCTGGTCCACTATTCATCAGGGCGTGTCACCACATTTTATTGTTCAATTCCCCATGTAAAAATAAATCATAAAAATATTGCAGTGCTGACACCTAGTGGCCAAACTTGTTACACAGAAGACCAGTCCAAAAAAAAAAAAAAGCATCTCATATTACAGCCATTGAATGTTATCTCTACATTATGACAAATAGGCAGAGCAGTGGCAGAATCACAGGTCTTTTGTACTGAGTTATTGTAGACATTAATTGTGAGGGTGGGGATCTGGGGAGGGCAGGTGATATCACAGTTAGGGGGTGAGGTTATCTGGGAGGGCAGGTGATATCACAGTTAGGCGGTGAGGTTATCTGAGGAGGGCAGGTGATATCACAGTTAGGGGGTGAGGTTATCTGAGGAGGGCAGGTGATATCACAGTTAGGGGGTGAGGTTATCTGGGGAGGGCAGGTGATATCACAGTTAGGCGGTGAGGTTATCTGGGGAGGGCAGGTGTTATCACAGATAGGGGGTGAGGTTATCTGGGGAGGGCAGGTGATATCACAGTTAGGGGGTGAGGTTATCTGGGAGGGCAGGTGATATCACAGATAAGGGGTGAGGTTATCTGGGGAGGGCAGGTGATATCACAGTTAGGGGGTGAGGTTATCTGGGAGGGCAGGTGATATCACAGTTAGGCGGTGAGGTTATCTGAGGAGGGCAGGTGATATCACAGTTAGGGGGTGAGGTTATCTGAGGAGGGCAGGTGATATCACAGTTAGGGGGTGAGGTTATCTGGGGAGGGCAGGTGATATCACAGTTAGGCGGTGAGGTTATCTGGGGAGGGCAGGTGTTATCACAGATAGGGGGTGAGGTTATCTGGGGAGGGCAGGTGATATCACAGTTAGGGGGTGAGGTTATCTGGGAGGGCAGGTGATATCACAGATAAGGGGTGAGGTTATCTGGGGAGGGCAGGTGATATCACAGTTAGGCGGTGAGGTTATCTGAGGAGGGCAGGTGATATCACAGTTAGGGGGTGAGGTTATCTGGGGAGGGCAGGTGATATCACAGGGGGTGAGGTTATCTGGGGAGGGCAGGTGATATCACAGATAAGGGGTGAGGTTATCTGGGGAGGGCAGGTGTTATCACAGTTAGGGGCTGAGGTTATCTGGGGAGGGCAGGTGATATCACAGATAAGGGGTGAGGTTATCTGGGGAGGGCGGGTGTTATCACAGTTAGGGGCTGAGGTTATCTGGGGAGGGCAGGTGTTATCACAGTTAGGGGCTGAGGTTATCTGGGGAGGGCAGGTGATATCACAGATAGGGGGTGAGGTTATCTGGGGAGGGCAGGTGATATCACAGATAGGGGGTGAGGTTATCTGGGAAGGGCAGGTGATATCACAGATAGTTGGTGAAGTTATCTGGGAAGGGCAGGTGATATCACAGATAGGGGGTGAGGTTATCTGGGGAGGGCAGGTGATATCACAGTTAGGGGGTGAGGTTATCTGGGGAGGGCAGGTGATATCACAGTTAGGGGGTGAGGTTATCTGGGGAGGGCAGGTGATATCACAGTTAGGGGCTGAGGTTATCTGGGGAGGGCAGGTGATATCACAGTTAGGGGGTGAGGTTATCTGGGAGGGCAGGTGATATCACAGTTAGGCGGTGAGGTTATCTGAGGAGGGCAGGTGATATCACAGTTAGGGGGTGAGGTTATCTGGGGAGGGCAGGTGTTATCACAGTTAGGGGCTGAGGTTATCTGGGGAGGGCAGGTGATATCACAGATAAGGGGTGAGGTTATCTGGGGAGGGCGGGTGTTATCACAGTTAGGGGCTGAGGTTATCTGGGGAGGGCAGGTGTTATCACAGTTAGGGGCTGAGGTTATCTGGGGAGGGCAGGTGATATCACAGATAGGGGGTGAGGTTATCTGGGGAGGGCAGGTGATATCACAGTTAGGGGGTGAGGTTATCTGGGGAGGGCAGGTGATATCACAGATAGGGGGTGAGGTTATCTGAGGAGGGCAGGTGATATCACAGGGGGTGAGGTTATCTGGGAAGGGCAGGTGATATCACAGATAGGGGGTGAGGTTATCTGGGGAGGGCAGGTGATATCACAGTTAGGGGGTGAGGTTATCTGGGGAGGGCAGGTGATATCACAGTTAGGGGGTGAGGTTATCTGGGGAGGGCAGGTGATATCACAGTTAGGCGGTGAGGTTATCTGGGGAGGGCAGGTGTTATCACAGTTAGGGGGTGAGGTTATCTGGGGAGGGCAGGTGATATCACAGTTAGGGGGTGAGGTTATCTGGGGAGGGCAGGTGATATCACAGTTAGGGGGTGAGGTTATCTGGGGAGGGCAGGTGATATCACAGGGGGTGAGGTTATCTGGGGAGGGCAGGTGTTATCACAGATAGGGGGTGAGGTTATCTGGGGAGGGCAGGTGATATCACAGTTAGGGGGTGAGGTTATCTGGGGAGGGCAGGTGATATCACAGATAGGGGCTGAGGTTATCTGGGGAGGGCAGGTGATATCACAGTTAGGGGGTGAGGTTATCTGGGGAGGGCAGGTGATATCACAGTTAGGGGGTGAGGTTATCTGGGGAGGGCAGGTGATATCACAGTTAGGGGGTGAGGTTATCTGGGGAGGGCAGGTGATATCACAGTTAGGGGGTGAGGTTATCTGGGGAGGGCAGGTGATATCACAGGGGGTGAGGTTATCTGGGGAGGGCAGGTGTTATCACAGATAGGGGGTGAGGTTATCTGGGGAGGGCAGGTGTTATCACAGATAGGGGCTGAGGTTATCTGGGGAGGGCAGGTGATATCACAGTTAGGGGGTGAGGTTATCTGGGGAGGGCAGGTGTTATCACAGATAGGGGGTGAGGTTATCTGGGGAGGGCAGGTGTTATCACAGTTAGGGGGTGAGGTTATCTGGGGAGGGCAGGTGACCTCACAGCCGGGGGAGATTATCTGGGGAGGTCAGGAGATTTCACAGTTATCTGGGTAAGGCAAGTGATGTCAGACTTAGGGGACAAGGTTATATTAGGGAGGGCAGGTGATATCACAGCTTGGGGAAGGTAATCTGTGGAGGGCAGGTGATATTATCACAGTTGGGGTGGTTTTACACGGCCCGATACTGGCTAGAAAAAGCAGCGCTGATCGATGATGCAACATCCACTCACTTCCCGTTTTGGTAAAATTGTAAATTTATTCCATATATATGATAAAATAGTAAAAACAAATAAAACAATACTAGAGTGCTACGCGTTTCGACCCAGAACTTGGGTTTCCATCAGGCTTCTCAGAGAAGTATTGTTTTTACTGTTTTATCATATATATGGAATAAATTTGCAATTTTACCCAAATGGGAAGTGAGTGGATCGTTCCTTACCTAAACGGAAGGGGTACCACGAACTATATCTTGTACATACAGGAGCGCCTCGAGAAGGAGTGATTCTTTTCTATACAATTCATTGGATATTACACATCTGATATATGGGGTCAGAAATCGTGCCCTTAGATCCGTACGGTCAGTGCATAACTGGCCCTACTGTCAGCTTATTACCTGTAAATACAGAATCATTTCTCAAAACATTGCAATATTCGCTGTCTTCATTGAAAACATTATCTGGTGGAAAAGAGGTTTTTGCTTTGCAAATCTCACTAGCGAAAAAGTACAAAAAACATAGCAGAAAGTACGGCTGCTCCGCCGAGTTCATGTAACATTTAAGCTGCCAAGCTTCATTAAATGATATTATAAGAGTCTGACAGACAAGATAATTGAATCACTTACCCAAAGCCACTGGGAAGACGAGCGCTTCTGTATAACCTCTTCATGTAGTTGACTTTTCTTATCTAAGTCGTGTATCTGTAAGAAAGTCTGTTTGTTTGTGATGTATATTACACACAACAGAACAAACTCGTTACCTCTTGTATATCCATTAAGGAGATGGTGGTCCGTTTTAGAAGGTTTTTGCCCTTTCTGCCCCGTACCACACCCCTACAATACCACCGATATACATACACCATGCCAGATTTGCGGACCACGACGTTCTGCTTTATTTGGTGAAATCCATCAATTATTTTACAGCCATACATACATTATAAAAACATGGCTGCTTTCTTCCCAAAACAGCGCCACACCTGTCCATAGGTTGTGTCTGGTATTGCAGCTGAGCGCTATCGAAGCGAATGGGGCTAAGCTGCAATACCACACACAACCTGTGGAAAGCTGTGGCGCTAAAGAAAGCGGCCATGTTTTTCTAATTCTGGATAACCTCTTTAAGGTGTGGCCTACTTTATGGGCGGAGTCACGTGTGTAGAAATCCTGGTTATACCCAATCGATGATCAGCAACAACATTGTTAGTCTTGTCGCCTAATTACTGTATTTTAGCCACTTTCCATGCTAAAAGAAGGACTATGAGGGGAGAAAAGCTTCATCCCGATCCCATAATAATACAATGGGTAATATTCAAGTGCGTAACTAAAGTGACCCTCCTGGAAGAAGCTGCAAATGCCACTTTTGTCTGGAGGGAGGAATCCCACATTGCCCCCAAAGTCATACTTACTTGGTCCCCACCTTTTGGCACTATTCACACGTCAGCTTAAAACCCATTGTCATTCGATGGGTCTAACCCTGGGCGTTTCCGTCTGAAATTATTAGCACGCGTCTTATTTCCACGGCAGGTTTTTTTCTGCCACGCAGACCAAATTCTGCACGGTCATTTTCCTTTGCATGTGAACAGCGTTGCGGAAACCTGACTCGCATGCATTGGATGCGGATAGTCGTCGGATTTGACGTGGATTTCGACTCGGAATCTGTATTAAAATCTGTCTCCAATCTGATACGTGTGAACAGGACCCTACCAGAGATTTATTTAACCTGATCTAATTGACAGATGGCACAAAATCTGCAACTCACCAGGGGGCGACATAGAGCGCAGGGGAATGCTCCTCCCACAAGAATATTAATCTGTGCTGCACCCCTCGTCATAAGGTGTCACATGCAGTATAGAAAAATACATACTTTTAATTTTTACCATTTTGCTGATTTACCTATATTTACTGCACCATTGATATTAAAATTAATAGTGACTGAAATTGCCCTTGAAGGATGCGCATTTTTAAGAAAAAAAAAAATCTGCTTTAGCCAAACAAAACATAAATAAAAGGAAGTAGCGATCTAAAATGTCAGACTCCACGGTTCTCCGCTGCAGTCTAATGCTCCGTCTTCCATATAAACATGCTCCCAGCTGTTTTGTCACTTGTCACCGGTCTGCGATCTGTAACTGTCTCCGTACTGAATCTGATTGAGTAACCTGCCATCATATCTCACCCTTTAGTGAATCTCCAATACACAGCAGATCATGACAAATCTCAATCAATAGCGGTGAAGGTTCGCAGACTGCTTATAGTCTGTACAAAAATAACCAACAGCCACAATATAAAGCAAAATCAAGACAGTCAATCCGGCCCGGATAATGGATGGCGCGAAGAAAAACAGGAGAACCTCCGACTATTCATCTGCTCTGACATGGAAATCATTTAAAGGATTGAATTTATGCTTTTTTACGCTTTTAGCAACATATTTAGTGCGTTCTATATGGAGCTTCCTGCAACTCGTAAAGTTGCAGTAATGTGTTACTTGTTGGTATGGATAGGCATGTATTCAGCATACAGGCACAAGCCTAGGGCGTCACCGTTTAGGGGGGAGAACAAGATGGTAGTATGTTAAGAAGACAATCTCTGCAGCGCGATGGGACAATATCCCACCGTTTGGTGTATGCAGCTCCTAAGTGTTTCTATTGTAATATTGTTACAGCATATGGACATCATAGAGGGAAGTTCTCAGGAACAAGGGGTCAGTGCTCGCTCTCACTTTGTCGGACTTGGGCCGTCGCTGCAGGGGACATAAGTAACAGACAGCCACTTCTCCTGGCAAAATCAGCTATTTGCTGGGTTCCTTGGAAGCTGGACTGATCGCCACTACAGCTGTCATAATAAAGAGGTGGCCTGCGTTGTTTTTTGTGCAACTTTCTAATTCCATTTTATTAAAAATTGATTTTTACTTTTTGAGATACAGCTGCTTTGTATCTAGTGTCGAAAACCTGTATCCGTCAGGTCCGCAGAACTAAGGGTATGACCACACGCTTAACCAAAAACGCCTGAAAATACGGAGCTGTTTTCAAGGGAAAACAGCTTCTGATTTTCAGACGTTTTTTAAGCTGCTCGCGATTTTCGCTGCTTTTTTTTTACAGCCGTTTTTGGAACTGTTTTCTAGAGAGTCAATAAAAAGCGGCTCCAAAAACGTCCCAAGAAGTGACCTGCACTTCTTTTTCGCGACCGTTTTTTTAAGCAGCCTTTTTTCAAAACGTCCGTGTAAAAAAACGGCCTGTCGGAACAGAACACCGTTTTTCCCATTGAAATCAATGGGCAGATGTTTGGAGGCGTTCTGCTTCCGATTTTTCGGCCCGAAAAACGGCCGAAAATAGGCCGTGTCAACATACCCTAACAGGTTCAGTGACGGCGGGTGTTGCGTGTCTCTGAAACACAGGATCGAGCAGTTACAGTTCACATCTGAGTTCATAACTTAGATGTGATCGATAACAGGTGGACAATTCCACGTCCTCTTCCACTTTTTTTTTATGACCTACAAATAGTAGCAGGGGCAGATGGAAAGCGGTAACACATGTATACAGGTTCAGACTACAAAAAGGGTTTGTTTGTAGTCTGTTACCATGGAGACCATAGGTCTTTTACAGAGGATTCAGCTCAAACAATGGTCATACAAATAACCTATGAACTATAATGGCCACATAAATGCTTATGAACAGCTTAAATCTTAAAGAGGCTCTGTCACCACATTATAAGTGGCCTATCTTGTACATAATGTGATCGGCGCTCTAATGTAGATTACAGCAGTGTTTTTTATTTAGAAAAAAAGATCTATATTGCGAGATTACGCTGTAAACTGTCATTTAAAACGAGATTACGCTTGCTGTGCTGTAAATCTCACACAAACGTTACCGAAGTGTCAGGATTCTGAATAGACATCCCGTCCTGGCTGGTAGTGATGTCTATTCACTGTCAGGACACTTCACTAACGTTAATATGTGAGTAAGTGGCTGCACATAGTGATCTAGCTAGATCACTATGTGCTGTGTAAATGAATGGGGAGAAGTGTATGACGCTGATTGGTCACTGATTGGTCAGCGTCATACACTTCTCTCCACAACGCCCACTTGGTCAAATAGTAAAACACGCCCAGTTGTCTATTAAGAAACTCATTAGCATAAAGCTAATATAGGTCATAACTTGGTGAAAAATGATTGTTTTTCAAAATAAAAAACACTGCTGTTATCTACATTACAGCGCCGATCACATCATGTACAAGATAGGCCACTTATAATGTGGTGACGGAGCCTCTTTAAGGGTGCCCATACAACTTAGATAAGCCAGACCATTTTATTTTAATGAGACTGAACGACTATCAAATGTGTATGGGGATGTCCCGACCCTCCCCGACAGCAGATGTCAGGGAAAAGAAGAATTTTCGTTTGTTTCCATGGGAGATAAGCCACTACCAGAGGTTTCCGGCAGCGCCATATTCCCCTCTCGACATTGAAAACACATGCAGTTTATAGTGGAGACCATAACATAGTGCCGGATTTATCATATAATGCAAAAGAAGCACCTGCGCCCGACATACCTTTTTGGCTTACAATGGTTTCCGTCGTGGTACCCGTCCGTGTCCGTGGTGCAATGCTATTTTTCCTGTCAAACCTTCGACGGAAGCTCTAAAGCAGATGTGAACAAAGACTAAACCTGTTATCATACATTCAATTAGCAGGGTGACTAACTCGTCTTCTGGCGCGGCCTCAGTTAGTGGCTCAATGTACATATTGAAAAGCTTGTTACATTGGAAAGCAGTGTGCGCTCTTCACGCCGCCCAGACATCACTTACCCTCTAGACCATTGATTTATAATTTACCTCTTTTGTGCACTCAAGGGGGTCAATCAATTCCCCACACCGGGGAAGGAAATCACTTATAGATCTTTTCTGGATTGTTTTCCTCTCGCTTATAATTAGGATTTATTTGCTTCCATGTTAACACACAAACATGGAAGAAAAAGATGGATGAGCGCGTCGGTGTATAAAGATATGAGGGAATGTTCTGAAATCGACCCCGTTCATGCAGAGAAAGGTCATCGTAGGGTTTATAGTCAATACTCTGCTGGAGAGTTTTCTTTATATGATATACTGTCTGGAGAAAGACAACACATTGACAATATAGAGTGACAGACCAATAAGGCAGTACTGGGGGGTGGTGGATTATAAGGTCTTCCAGATGATCAAACTGATTAAATTAGGGCTGGTGTATGGGAGCAAAACTTTCTGGAGAAGCCTGGAGGAAGCAAAGTATTACACCAATGAGGACTGTGAGAATACAAAAAGCACGAGGCGACACAGTGACTCCTAGACAAATAGTGAAATAGACATGATTATATATATATATATAATAGATAGATCAATACATATGAGTCAGATGGAGATATTAGATAGATAGATAGATAGATAGATAGATAGATAGATAGATAGATAGATAGATAGATAGATAGGAGATAGATAGATAGATATGAGATAGATATGAGATAGATAGATATGAGATAGATATGAGATAGATAGATAGATAGATAGGAGATGGATGGATAGATAGATAGATAGATAGATAGATAGATAGATAGATAGATAGATAGATAGATAGATAGATAGATAGATAGATAGATAGATAGATAGGAGATGGATAGATACAGTAGATATATTACCCCATTGATAGAAGAGTGGACAATTTCACAGTTGAATATAAAGCTATTCCACATAGATCACCAGTGCCACACATTGTCTACCTGATGTCATTACATATTTGTCATTTCTTGTAGTTAACACTAATGTGAGTGATATTTATTTTCTATTTCTTACATAGCAACAACCAATTCCGCAGCGCTGTACAGAGAATGTAATCATGAACATCAGTCATCCCTGTCCCCAGTAGGGCTCAGTCTCGTCTCCCCATCTCACTCCCACATATTAGAGGCAATCTCATAGGAAACAGATTAATTTATCAATGCCTTTTAGGTGGGAGTGGGGAACTGTAGAGCCTAGAAGAAACCTACACAAACACCAGAAGAATATGGAAACTCCATGGAAATTTATGAATATAAGCGTGTGCATGGAGGTGTATTAATGTGTGTGTGTGTGTGTGTGTGTGTGTGTGTGTGTGTGTGTGTATTAATGTACAGTAGTGTGCCGAAGTCATGGCTTTTTGGCCTCGATTCTCCCATGAAGACCAATTCTGGACAGACTTCTCCGGACAGTGGATGGGTATACCTGGGTCCCACTGGTTTCTGCCAGTTCTGAGCTGATGGCACTGCTTGACATCTTCCGATTTCGAAGGGAAGTAAGCATGATGTGTCTTTGATCTGCTGCACTAAGTTTCCTTTGTCAAGCACTGCGTCTATGGTTCTCAACATTGTCCACTTCTTTGTGCTTCTTGAAAAGGGCTTGAACAGCACATCTTGAAACCCCAGTGTGCTTTGAAATCTTTGTCCGGGAGAGACTTTGCTGATGCAGTATTCCCTGTGTCTTGTTGTGCTCAGTCTTGCCATGGTGGACCTGTGACGTGAAACGATCTTCCACAACCTCACCTTTGTAGCAGAGTTTCGCTGTTCCTCATCCAGTTTTAAGCCTCCTACACAGCTGTTTCTGTTACAGTAAGGCTACATTCACACAAACGTGGTCAACCTCGAACGTGAAAAACGGCAGTTTTTCACATCCAAGGTGCATCTGTGCGGGATGCGTTATCACACATCCCCCTCATATACTAGAGTCTAGGGAGGGACGCATGAAGCGCAAAAAAATAGGACATGTCCTGTTTTTTTCTTGGACCCTTCACATGCTCCATTGAAAAAACGGTCATGTGAACAGCCCTATTGAAATACAGGAGTGCGTGTGACGGCCGTTGTTTTAGCGGCCGTCACACGGACGTGATGCACGCTCCTCTGAATGAGCACTTAATGACTGTGTTTCAACCTACATATGAAAATGATAATCATTATCACCTGTTTGGTATAATTGGTTAATCATACACCTGACTATAATCCTACAAGATCCCTGACTTTGTGCATGTGTACCTAGAAGAATTGATGCTGTTGTAAAAGGCAAAGGGTGGTCACACCAAAGATTTGATTTTTCAATTTCTCTTCTGTTCGTTCACTTTGTATTTTAATTGATTAAAAAAACTATTAACGCCTCTATTTTTGAAAGCGTTTTTACTTTGCAGCATTTTTCCACAACTGCCCAAAACTTTTGCACAGTACTGTATATATATATATATATATATATATATGTGTATAGGAATATGTATGCATGTGTTTTGTTTGTGTGTGTGTGTGTGTGTGTGTGTGTGTGTGTTTGTCTACACATATGTGTGTTTGTGACTGTATCTGTTTGGTTATGTATAGTAGTAGTATGAATGTACTTGTGTATGTGTTTGTATATTCTTGTGTGAATTATAGTACGTGTGAGTATATACATCTTTGTGTGTGTTCTTTTCTATACATGAGTGTGTTTGTTTATGCATATGAGTATTAATGCACTCGTGTATGTATATTATTGCGTGTATGACAGTGTATGTGTGAGTATATACATTTTTGTGTGCGTTAAGCACAATATAATAAATCATCTCAATCTGTAGATGATATTCCCCCTTTAAAAGCCTGTAAAGTAAGATGAAGCGAGCAGTACAGCGGGAGGTGATATGAAATGGATCGCTTTGTATCATGTGAAGGAAAGGAAAAAACATCTTCAGGGAAACATGAGCTGTTTTATCCCGATACAGATGAAAGACGGCGTTCAAACCTCTATTTCCAAGAAAATTGCCGATCTGATTCCACTCACTGGTAATCTGAGATGGAAGACAAAACTAAGACGACGTTCAGGATCACTCCGGAGTTCTGTACGTTATTCACGATGCGCTCGCTGTTATCACCACTTAATGTGTAATAGACGGATTAACAATGTAGGAGCTGATCATGGGTGCGCTCGCCTGTCACGCGGCCGGACATTTACTGACACTCCATGAAGATCTGACAGTATTATTATATACATGACATCCTCCTCATCTAATACAGGACATAGGGTAGAGGAATCCAAAGAGAGAGAGATTGATTTATGCCGTTCTCTACACTTTTATTTAAAAAAAAAAAAAAAAGTGGGCAGGGCTTATTTAAAGGGGTGAACGCAAAAAATTGGCTATAATGTATTGTAGAAATTGGTGTCAATTATATCGGCAATCTATTTAAACTCGTAGCTGGCGTAGATGTCACTTTGCGGCGTAACGACAGCACAAGATGCGACAAGTTTATTGAGACGCATGAGTCTCTTAATAAATGAATCGCATCTAAAGGCCCTTTTTCAGGGGCCAATAATCGTGCGAACGCTCATTCATCGTCTGATCGTACCGTTTATTCAGCTTAAAATATTATTGTGGTCGACAGCACATCTCCCTGTGTAAATAGGGAGACGCGCTGCCGACATGATAATAATGTATGGGGATGAGCGATCGTAGTAACGAGCTCTCGTCCCCATACGTAGCTCCTTGTGACAGGAGCAAACGAGCGCCGATCAACGAGCTGTCTCATTGATCGGCACTGATTGTACCGGCCAAAATGGGCCGGTGTAAAGGACCTTTACTCCTGAAGCCATCAGTGTCAAACAGGCAATTCAAACACTCCCACAACACCCTGCTACGTGTGAATTGACCCTAAAGGAGCTGCTGCATAGAGCTCCCCTAGTGTTCACAGTTGATAACTGGCGGTTAGAGTAGCCAGACCTGCGTCAATCTGATGATCGCCGGTGGCTTCATTCTAAGAAGGGGTGGTCCAAATAGAAAAACGCCTTTTATGTAAAACTCTTTCCAGAAACAAATATATAGATATATAGATACACATTTATCAGACTAGTAGAGTGTACGGCTCCTATCAGAAGCTGCTTTAAGATCATACACTCATAGGGAACAGGGACTCCATGCCACATCCCTGCTCTCTGAACCCGTAAAACATTATTCCTGATTCGGAACCATGATCTCAACAATTGTATCATGTAACTGGTGATCTGAACTGAACCTACAGGGAATAAGGAGAAATCATTCCATTGTAATAAAAAAAATAATAATCTGCAGAGCCCGAACCAACATTACAATAACACATTATCGGGAGGAGAGATGTGTTCAAGAAAATCAATGGGAGCTGACAAATGTTTTATTTTCTAGCAAGCAGCATTAGCACAGTGCAAGGCTGATCCCTATATGATGTGATGGAGTCTCCCGCCCTCTAGTGGTAACATTTGGACATTACCTACATGTGCAAGTTGAATCAGTTCTTGTAGCATCACACTTTGGGTTGAGTTGCAACCAGGACTCTGTCTTCAAGGGTGTGAAAGCTAAAAGGAGCAAACTTTCTTATAAGGAGCCATAAGCGCCCCACGTAGGTGTTCGTAGGTATACAACATGAGGTCAGAGTAAAAGCAGGACACAATATGTTGAATTATATAAGTTTTAGTCACTCTATATAATAATAATAATAATAATGATACTCTAAAGGCAATGATGATACTCTATAGCAGTGGTCTCCAACATTTGGCTCTCCAGCTGTTGTGAAACTACAACTCCCAGTATGCGGGGGGTTATAGCCACGGGTTGGAGATTGTTGTCCTGTGGAATAATAATTATTATTATTATAATACACATCAGTGGAAATCTATTGACATATTTGTATAAACAATCACATTCTGATATCAGAACCTGTGAGCAGCGTTACATAGGCGCTGCTTATCTCTTACTGCAGAAGCCGTCTGTCACTCATTAGTTTTGCTGGAAGTTCATTCTCCTGTGATAACCACTGATTGACAGACATGTAGTGCACCGTGTTTCTTTAAGAAGAGGTTCTTCAGTAGCTGCAGATTATACAGTTATGTGCCCCAGCTGCTACTCAACATGAAATGACACACTTCCGCTGCTGCAGAACATCATATTACACATCTCAAATGCTGTAGACCTTGACAAGCGTCTCTCCTATCTATCAATCAATCAATCAATGGTGGAGAGGAAGCTTCCCCTTACCCTTCAAAAAGATGTTCTGCAGCAGTTAAGGTGTTTATTATAAGGACTAATGTGAACAGCACTTTATGTTATACATTATTAGAATTATGCAACCAATCACACGCTTCCTTTTTTTTGTCTACCTTATATAAGGCTAGTAAAAAATGACCTGCGGATTGGCTGGCGTACGCAGAATTCACGGCACCGTGTATCTATTGATCGCACTGGGACGAGACATCTGCAGATTTCTATTTTACAGACAGCAACTTGAGAGGATTATTTTCTCGGCATGTTGAAATTACACGAGTCAGATGGCTAAATATATCATTCCTTATCTAAGCGCTGATGTGCGGGGAATGAAGCCCGAAGAGAAGAGGATGAGCGTTGAATAAGCGCTGCGGTCTCGTCTTCCAATATGTGCTGCTGCTTTTCTTGATATATGACATTAAATCTTTATACAAGAGGAAGACCTGGGAAATGAGACGCATTGTTTCAGAAGTTTATCACATCAGATAATATAAGTCCTTGAGTCCGAGGTGTTACTTCAAGACAACCGTATTATTCCGACCTTTCTTTGTTTGTTTTTTTTCGTTTCTAGGAAAGCTGGGTGACTACTAAGATCATCACATTAACCCCGTCGCAGCCATTTTTCAGATTTTCATTTTCATTTTTTTCGCCCCCACCTTCCAAAGGCCATAACTTTTCTATTTTTCCGTCGATATAGCCCTATGAGGGCTTGATTTTTGTGGGACGAGTTGTAATTGTTCATGCTACCATATAATGTACTAGGAAATGGGAAAAATAATAATTGTGGGGTGGAGAATGAAAAAACAAACCGTGATTGCTCCATTGTTTCTTGCCAGTGGCGGATTATCATATGGGCGTTTTGGGCGGCCGCCCGGGGCCCGAGGCTCCCAGGGGGCCCATGGCAGCCCGAAACGCACATCATCTCCTAAATCTATTCAGCGCGCTAGCGCTGCTAACGGCCGAAGATGAGGAGGAGCAGGGAATTGGCCGGGAAATAGGTAGGACACGCCTCCCTGACAAGTGACGGACGGCTGTTCTGTTACTCCAAAGCAGCAAGAGAAGAGCCGGGCGGGCGTCACCGGCGCTGAGGTCAGTACAGGCTTATCCTCCTGCCCAACTGGTTCCCGACCGCTGGCTGTATTTTTACGGCCAGCGGTCAGGGTCCTTAAAACCCGAGCCATAGACTTTCTACGGCTCGGGTTTTAACTTGCTGCCCGCGCGATCGGGCAGCTGAATGTCGGGTCTCCGGCTGTCAGTGACTGCCGGGGACCCTGAGGAGAGGATAGGAGCAGCTTTCGCTGCTTCTGTCTTCTCTGATCTCTTTTACACAGCGCTCAATGAACGCTGTGTATAGGAATAGAGACAGCAGCAGCGGCGCTGTCTCTATTCCTCCCGGTGATCATGTGACTGGTCACATGATCGCCGGGTGCCGTTAGTGGCAGACTGCTGCTGGGTCGGTCTTACTAGACCCAGCACAGCCCTATTAGTGACAATCGTCACTATGAGAGGGCTGATTTCCCCTGTAACTGGGGCTGCTGTGCAGCTCCAGTTACAGTGGAAAAACATGGTGTAAAACAAAGAAAAAATATATATAAAGTTCCCCAAAGGTCTTTTTTGACCTTTGAGGATCAGACCATAGTAATAAAAAAATAGTAAAGTGGAAAAAAAAATTAAATAATAAATACACATAAAATACCCACCCCAAAAAAAACGTTTCCCCCCCCGCCAATCATTGTTGTAACGCTAGCGCTGACCCAATTACCCTAATATAGACATGTAATATATTACAATTTACGGTAGAGAATGACGATTACAAATAAAAGGTCTATTTTAGGGTAAAACTATGTTATTACCAAAAAAAAATAGCTGAAACGTAAAAAAGCTTAATTTTTTACTATTATTTTCAAACTTTATGAATAAAAATTCTAAAATAGCAAAAAAGGTGTGTATAAAAACGCTAAAAAAACGAAACCTGCATTGTCTACGGAAAAAACGTCGGAAAAATCACGTCGGTTTTATTTTTTTTTAATAAAAATGTGTGTTTGGGGCAACTTTTTAATTAAGTTTTATTAAAAAATATTTTCACTTTTTGAGATACAGCTGCTTTGTATCCTGTATCCGTCAGGTCAGCAGGACTGACGGGATCAGTGAAACGGGCCCTGCGCTAAATTATAATCTTAGATGTGATAGATTTGAGGTGGATCCTGCGTGTCACTGATCCTGTCAGTCCTGCTGACCTGACGGATACAGGATACAAAGCAGCCGTATCTCAAAAAGTAAAATATTTTTTAATAAAATCAATCAATCACACTGATACACACACATACTATATATATATATATATATATATATATATATATATATAATATAAAGTTTTTAAATGTGTACATAACATTGTGTCACTATATACAAGGGGGAGCGCTGTGTGGCACTATATACAAGGGGGAGCGCTGCGAGGCACTATATACAAGGGGGAGCGCTGTGAGGCACTATATACAAGGGGGAGCGCTGTGTGGCACTATATACAAGGGGGAGCGCTGTGAGGCACTATATACAAGGGGGAGCGCTGTGTGGCACTATATACAAGGGGGAGCGCTGTGAGGCACTATATACAAGGGGGAGCGCTGTGTGGCACTATATACAAGGGGGGGGCTGTGTAGTGCTATCCACAGTGGTATGTGTGTGGCGCTCTTTATAGGGGGGGCTTTTTGGTGCTATTTACAAGAGGGGGAGGGCTGTGTGGCGCTCTCTACAGGGGGGCTGTATGGCACTATCTATAGGGGGCTGTGCGTAACGCTCTCTACGAGGGGGATGTGTGATATATAGAGGGGGCTGTGTATGGCGATATCTATGGGGGTGTGTAATATCTACAGGGGCTGTGTGTGGCACTATGTACAGGGGGCTGTGTGTATGTGGTGTTTTACAGTGTGTGGTATTATTATATTCAGGCGCGCAGTGTTTGGTGCTATTATATTTAGGGGTACACTATGTGGCACCATGATAACTTTATTTTAGTTTATAGGTGTGGAAATGTTGGAAAAGTGAGGAGACGTCTAAGTGGCAAATTCTGCAGAAATGAGTCATGGCCGGGAGAAGTCGTCATGAGCGCTGGACCGGATGGAGAAGAAAAGAGGAAAAAAACTACTAGAATCTGAGACGTCGTCACCTGTGAGTCACTAGATTTATAGAGAATCTGTCACCTTTCCTGACATGTTTATTATAGGAAATCCTTGTATTTCACAAAAAGTATTTCTGCAGTCCAGGACTGATAGACAATTCCCCTTGTCAGGAGGTTGTGTCCCTGCACAGTGTGATCCTGTCAGTATGTAGGGACACCGCGCTGTGACAAGGGAAATCGTAACACTGTTAATGCTTGCCCAAAAAAGTAGTGTTAAAAATGGTTATGGCGCGGCAGGGCGGCGGTGAGGAAGGGGGGCCCAAGTTTGGGTAACAGCCCAGGGCCCATGGTCTACTTAATCCGCCACTGTTTCTTGCACTTTGTTTTTACGGTGTTCACTGGGCAATTAAAATGACGTCCCATTTTCACGGATCTCTCGATAGACTCAAGTCTATGGGGATCCGTGAAAAGGGGAACCACACGGGTGCAACTCGAATGTGAAAAATAGCAGTTTTTTTACTCGTTCGTGTGAATCTGGCCTAAGAAGAACACAGCTGTGATTGGATATTTGTTCCAGTCAAATACTGTCACCATTGTATATTATGATTACTCCCTCATTTTACAGCCGTTGTAAGGTGAAATTATTTGTAATGAGGGACGAGGCTCCGACCAAGGAGCAGTAAGGTGGGCACTGCCAGCTCTTGAAGGTGGGCGACTAAGGTAGACGGACTTGGCCGGAGTACAAGGTGAGTATTCGGGGGCTGGCAGGTCCCAATCTGCAAAATGTTTTTCCAGTAAATTTGTTTAATGTTGTTTTTTATACTGATGGTTAAGGGTCGTAGGAGAGCTCCTATGGTTTAGCAGGTACTCTCTTTTAGCAAGGAACTAATCTATCAGTGAATATTTATTATTATTATTATTTATTATTAAATATACAACTTTAAAACACGGCCCTTATATACAAGAATATAACTACTATAATACTGCCCCTATATACAAGAATATAACTACTATAATACTGCCCCCTATATACAAGAATATAACTACTATAATACTGCTCCTATATACAAGAATATAACTACTATAATACTGCTCCTATATACAAGAATATAACTGCTATAATACTGCTCCTATATACAAGAATATGACTACTATAATATAACTACTATAATACTGCCCCTATATACAAGAATATAACTACTATAATACTGTACTCTATATACAAGAATATAACTACTATAATACTGCTCCTATATACAAGAATATAACTACTATAATACTGCCCTTATATACAAGAATATAACTACTATAATACTGCCCCTATATACAAGAATATAACTTCTATAATACTGCCCCTATATACAAGAATATAACTACTATAATACAGCCCCCTATGTACAAGAATATAACTACTATAATACTGCTCCTATATACAAGAATATAACTACTATAATACTGCTCCTATATACAAGAATATAACTACTATAATACTGCCCCTTATATACAAGAATATAACTACTATAATACTACTCCCTATATACAAGAATATAACTACTATAATACTACCTCCTATATACAAGAATATAACTACTATAATACTACTCCCTATATACAAGAATATAACTACTATAATACTACTCCCTATATACAAGAATATAACTACTATAATACTGCTCCTATATACAAGAATATACTACTATAATACTGCCCCTATATACAAGAATATAACTACTATAATACTGCCCCTACATATAAGAATATAACTACTATAATTCTGCTCCCTATATACAAGAATATAACTACTATAATACTGCCCCTATATACAAGAATATAACTACTATAATACTGCTCCTATATACAAGAATATAACTACTATAATACTGCTCCTATATACAAGAATATAACTACTATAATACTGCCCCCTATGTACAAGAATATAACTACTATAATACTGCCCCTATATACAAGAATATAACTACTATAATACTGTACCCTATATACAAGAATATAACTACTATAATACTGCCCCAATATACAAGAATATAACTACTATAATACTGCCCCTATATACAAGAATATAACTACTATAATACTGCCCCCTATATACAAGAATATAAATGCTATAATACTGCTCCCTATATACAAGAATATAACTACTATAATACTGCCCCTATATACAAGAATATAACTACTATAATACTGCCCCCTATGTACAAGAATATAACTGCTATAATACTGCTCCTATATACAAGAATATAACTACTATAATACTGCCCCTATATACAATAATATAACTACTATAATACTGCCCACTATGTACAAGAATATAACTACTATAATACTGCTCCTATATACAAGAATATAACTACTATAATACTACTCCCTATATACAAGAATATAACTACTATAATACTACTCCCTATATACAAGAATATAACTACTATAATACTGCCCCCTATATACAAGAATATAACTACTATAATACTGCCCCCTATATACAAGAACATAACTACTATATCATACTGCCCCCTATATACAAGAATATAACTACTATAATACTTCCTCATATATACAAGAATATAACTACTATAATGCTGCTCCCTATATACAAAAATATAACTACTGTAATACTGCCCCTATATACAAGAATATAACTACTAGAATACTTCCTCCTATATACAATAATATAACTACTGTAATACTGCCCCCTATATACAAGAATATAACTACTGTAATACTGCTCCTATATTCAAGAATATAACTACTATAATACTGCCCCTATATACAAGAATATACCTACTATAATACTGTCCCCTATATACAAGAATATAACTACTATAATACTGCCCCCTATGTACAAGAATATAACTACTATAATATTGCTCCTATATACAAGAATATAACTACTATAATACTGCCCCCTATGTACAAGAATATAACTACTATAATACTGCTCCTATATACAAGAATATAACTACTATAATACTGCCCCTCATATACAAGAATATAAATACTATAATACTGCTCCTATATACAAGAATATAACTACTATAATACTGCTCCTATATACAAGAATATAACTACTATAATACTGCCCCCTATGTACAAGAATATAACTACTATAATACTGCTCCTATATACAAGAATATAACTACTATAATACTGCCCCTCATATACAAGAATATAAATACTATAATACTGCTCCTATATACAAGAATATAACTACTATAATACTGCTCCTATATACAAGAATATAACTACTGTAATACTGTCCCTATATACAAGAATATAACTACTGTAATACTGTCCCTATGTACAAGAATATAACTACTATAATACTGCCCCCTATGTACAAGAATATAACTACTATAATACTGCTCCTATATACAAGAATATAACTACTATAATACTGCCCCTATATAAAAGAATATAACTACTATAATACTGCCCCCTATATACAAGAATATAAATACTATAATACTGCTCCCTATATACTAGAATATAACTACTATAATACTGCCCCTATATACAAGAATATAACTACTATAATACTGCCCCCTATGTACAAGAATATAACTACTATAATACTGCCCCCTATATACAAGAATATAACTACTATAATACTGCCCCCTATATACAAGAACATAACTACTATAATACTGCCCCCTATATATGGGAATATAACTACTATAATACTGCCCCTATATACAAGAATATACCTGCTATAATACTGCCCTTATATACAAGAATAGAACTACTATAATACTGCCCCCTATATACAAGAATATAACTATTTTAATACTGCCCCCTATATACAGGAATATAACTACTATAATACTGCCTCCTATATACAAGAATATAACTACTATAATACTGCTCCTATATACAAGAATATAACTACTATAATATACTGCCCCCTATATACAAGAATATAACTACTATAATACTTCCTCCTATATACAAGAATATAACTACTATAATACTGCTCCTATATACAAGAATATAACTACTATAATATACTGCCCCCTATATACAAGAATATAACTACTATAATACTGCTCCTATATACAAGAATATAACAACTATAATACTGCTCCTATATACAAGAATATAACTACTGTAATACTGTCCCTATATACAAGAATATAACTACTGTAATACTGCCCCTATGTACAAGAATATAACTACTATAATACTGCCCCCTATATACAAGAATATAACTACTGTAATACTGCCCCCTATGTACAAGAATAGAACTACTATAATACTGCTCCTATATACAAGAATATAACTACTATAATACTGCCCCCTATGTACAAGAATATAACTACTATAATACTGCTCCTATATACAAGAATATAACTACTATAATACTGCCCCTCATATACAAGAATATAAATACTATAATACTGCTCCTATATACAAGAATATAACTACTATAATACTGCTCCTATATACAAGAATATAACTACTATAATACTGCCCCTATGTACAAGAATATAACTACTATAATACTGCTCCTATATACAAGAATATAAATACTATAATACTGCTCCCTATATACAAGAATATAACTTCTATAATACTGCCCCTATATACAAGAATATAACTACTATAATACTGCCCCCTATGTACAAGAATATAACTACTATAATACTGCTCCTATATACAAGAATATAACTACTATAATACTGCCCCTATATACAAGAATATAACTACTATAATACTGTCTCCTATGTACAAGAATATAACTACTATAATACTGCCCCCTATATACAAGAATATAACTACTATAATACTGCCTCCTATATACAAGAATATAACTACTATAATACTGCTCCTATATACAAGAATATAACTACTATAATTCTGCTCCTATATACAAGAATATAACTACTATAATACTGCTCCCTATATACAAAAATATAACTACTATAATACTGCCCCCTGTGTACAATAATATAACTATTATAATACTGCTCCTATATACAAGAATATAACTACTGTAATACTGCTCCTATATACAAGAACATAACTACTATAATACTGCCCCTATATACAAGAATATAACTACTATAATACTGCCCCCTATGTACAAGAATATAACTACTATAATACTGCTCCTATATACAAGAATATAACTACTATAATACTGCCCCCTATGTACAAGAATATAACTACTATAATACTGCTCCTATATACAAGAATATAACTACTATAATACTGCTCCTATATACAAGAATATAACTACTATAATACTGCCCCCTATATACAAGAATATAACTACTATAATACTGCCCCCTATATACAAGAATATAACTACTATAATACTGCCCCCTATATACAAGAACATAACTACTATAATACTGCCCCCTATATACAAGAATATAACTACTATAATACTGCCCCCTATATACAGGAATATAACTACTATAATACTGCCTCCTATATACAAGAATATAACTACTATAATACTGCCCCTATATACAAGAATATAACTACTATAATACTGCCCCTATATACAAGAATATAACTACTATAATACTGCCCCCTATATACAAGAATATAACTACTATAATACTGCCCCCTATATACGGGAATATAACTACTATAATACTGCCCCTATATACAAGAATATACCTGCTATAATACTGCCCTTATATACAAGAATAGAACTACTATAATACTGCCCCCTATATACAAGAATATAACTACTATAATACTGCCCCCTATATACAGGAATATAACTACTATAATACTGCCTCCTATATACAAGAATATAACTACTATAATACTGCTCCTATATACAAGAATATAACTACTATAATATACTGCCCCCTATATACAAGAATATAACTACTATAATACTTCCTCATATATACAAGAATATAACTACTATAATACTGCTCCCTATATACAAAAATATAACTACTGTAATACTGCCCCTATATACAAAAATATAACTACTGTAATACTGCCCCCTATATACAAGAATATAACTACTGTAATACTGCTCCTATATTCAAGAATATAACTACTATAATACTGCCCCTATATACAAGAATATAACTACTATAATACTGCCCCCTATGTACAAGAATATAACTACTATAATACTGCTCCTATAGACAAGAATATAACTACTATAATACTGCCCCCTATGTGCAAGAATATAACTACTATAATACTGCTCCTATATACAAGAATATAACTACTATAATACTGCCCCTCATATACAAGAATATAAATACTATAATACTGCTCCTATATACAAGAATATAACTACTATAATACTGCTCCTATATACAAGAATATAACTACTGTAATACTGTCCCATATAAACAAAAATGTATCTACTCTTACTGCCCCCTATAGACCAGATAAGAGAATTTACATTTACGAACGGTAATGCCACCCTTGTATTAAGTGAATATATGTGTTATTGAATGCACAATTAAAACCTTTTTTTCGTTTTTGAGCTGCATACGGCCGTATTCACACAGGTTAAATTCAAACCCAAATGTGATCACAATGTAATATATAAATACAATAGAGACTGGCAGCATCATAAAGAAACAACCATAGAATTAAAGTTGTTTTTTTTTATTTAAGGAGTGTTTAAACTTGTAACATATATACATTTCCCTTGATAACAACCAAAATATAAAACTAAAACCATCTCTGAGTTTTGTACATGATGATAATGAGAATTCTTTAAATTAAGTAGTTAATGGCTTAAAGAGGTCATACAGCATTAGAAAAACATGGTTGCTTTCTTCCAAAAACCGCGCCACACCTGTCCATAGGTTGTGTCTGCATTGAAGTAAATGGGGCTGAGCTGCAATACCACATTTAACCTGTAGACAGATGTGGCGCTGTTTGTGGAAGAAAGCAGCCATGTTTTTCTAATCCTGAACAACCCCTTTAACTGTAAATATCATGGTATTCAGTTCCTACAAGTAGTTTTCGTGCTGGATTCTTCTTTTTTCCTATACCTTATGCCTCAGAATCCAGTAACAAAAAAGTTTCACAGTTTATAAAGTTCAAATGAATAAATATAATAAAAAGACTAAATATTAAAAAATATTCAAAAGTGCTACAGTCCCTTTCTCTTCTCGAAACTAAGACCAACTGAAGTGATACTGTTTCCTGGGGAACACAACTTCCATGTTTAAGTCTTTCTGCTCCGTCTCGGAGTCTACAAGTTGGTACCCTAGCATGTTCATAGCCCCTTTACATACATCTTGTATCTTTTTTACTTTCTCGAACGAAAGAACGTTCCTCCAGGCCTGAGAAACGTTGACTGCATTACGAGACGTGATTTTGAAGGCTTCCTTCTTGTTTCCAGAACTCCGACCATGCGTGATGTTGTAGATCCATCTCTCAAGCTTGTTTGTAAGTTTCAGTTCAGCAAATTTATACATCTCTGAGATCTCCCGCAAGGGGTCTCGAACCACATCCTCGTACCTCACCAGCATGTATCTGTCCTTGAGGAAGCTGGGAGTTTTGTAGGTCGCCGTTTCATATATCTGGACATGACTTCTACAGATTTCCTGGATCACCTCATACTTGCTGTCATCCACTTTTGTCCCGTTGGTATTGAGGACGATCCCGTTGTCTCTCATTAACGCTTTTCTCGACTGCTCCCGGGATTTTGCAACGGCTCTAGGATCCCGGACCAAATGTAGGATCTTCAAGTTCAGGGAAGGGTCGGTAAGAAGGGGATACAACACTTTCAAGTCGAAGAAGCGGACCTCTTTTATAACCACATGACTATACAAGTTGCAGGCCTGTTCGACGTTGTGAAACGGATATTTTCCACAGAGGGTCTTACAGGACATCTCATTAGTGATCTCATCGCGCGGAAAGGACGTGCAGGCCGGGACTGTACACAAGGCTCTGCTGGCGGCCCACTGGAAGAGGGAAGAAACGTTCCTCTCTTGTGGCATATAGGAGTCAAAAACAGACATGTCGCACAGGAATACCGACCTTACCAGGTCCCTCACTGCCATGTTGAGAACCTTGGCACTGTTCTGATACATGGTCACCCACACATGCCACGCAGGCTCCATCAAGTAGAAGGCATCCGGATGCTGGCTGAAGATTTGTCCAACAAATGAAGACCCTGACCTCCAGGAGGAAAGGATGAGAAGGTGGACTTTCTCTTTGCCATCGGTATCCGAGAAGTGAATGCCCTGTCTTGAGTATAAAACGAGTAGAAATACAGTTTGAAGCACTAGAAGTCCTGTCGCCACGGAGCCTTTAATCCTTATCTTGACCATGACGTCCACGTTATGAACCACTGGAGAAAGAGAGAGACAATTTTGTATTAATGACCATTGATAGTAAAATATAATACATAACTAGTCTGCAGGGTGGCAGTCTGGATGCCTGATCCGACTCCTCAATCAACACATTGCAACTACTTCAGCCCAATGTAAATGGAGCACCTAAACGGGACCCATTATGTGCCCACCACTATGAGGACAGAATGACTTTGCAGCTTAGTATTTTACTAGGAAACCATGTGCCACTTTAATTGAATGGGTGAAGTGCTCTGGTGTAGGGACAGACCACATATTGTAGCATTCCATGAGCCAAGTTGACCGTTTTAGTGGCCAAACAATAAGAACGTCTATAGACTCCAACATAAAACAAACCAAAAACGTAGGAGTCAGTAGCAAATACCAAAGCAGGTTGGTTATTATCTGTCTGGTACTCTAACTTTCTAAGATAGATTGTAATAAAGTTGATGATCTCAAGGACCGGAGCCGGCCATAGGGGTGGTTATTTGCACGGAGCACATTGGCTTAGTGGGGTGCCATGGTCGAGGGTTGCAACCATCACAAAGCTTAATATTAATTGTATAGATGATGTACTATATATACACTGTACAAAACTGGTATTAGATTAGTTTCTGTATGAAACGGTTATTTGGTCATTGTATGTTGGTGTAATTTGGGCACTGTATGGTGGTGTCATTTGGGCACTGTATGGTGGTGTCATTTGGGCACTGTGTGGTGGTATTATCAGGCATTTTGTGGCACTGTATACTATATATATTTAGCACTTAGCAGTGTATGGTGGTCACGTCACTGTATAATGTTATTAAGGCAACTGTATTGGATTATTATATCACTGCATGGCATTAGTATACTCTGTCTACGGCGTATATATTTTCGCCACTATATGATATGTTTTTTTTGTATACTGTATGACAGGGGGCACCAACAGAATATACCCAACAGGGCACCATCCAACATACGGACGGGCATGTCATGAACAATGGCTGCAGGTGGAGTGGCAATGCTTGTCATTTCTAGTCCATAAAGGGTGTTCTATGGACAGGATACATACATGAAGGGAAAAAGGTGTCTAATAATTTCAAATCCCCCACCTGCAGCCATAGTCGTGATCAAGAACCCAATTTTAGGTAATGAAAATGTTTCAATTGATATTCATATGATTATGTATGTATGTTTAATGGTGGTCTTCTCTGTAGCTCACCCCCTTTCCATATGCCCTATTAGAGCATATGGATGTCATAGCGGTAGAGTCCTACTAGGGACCACCTCTATGAGCTGCTAATAAAGTGCGGGACTCGCTCTGGTAGACCAGTACCTGGTCATCTATTTATTTATATGGTCGGACATGTAATGCTATATTTCCAAAATAAATGTATGGTCAGACGCAGCCGGCGTCTGAACCCGCACTCGTAGGGATCCGCTGACCTTGTTTCATGTTACATTGATGAGATATTTTACAATGGATGATCTATATATCAGGCTCCGCCGCTTGAAGACAAATTTAAAGGGCAAGATTCACTTAGCTCAGGACTAAATAGTGAAAAATATTTCACATTTTTTGTCTGATGCATATCAAGCCTGGGGAGCAAAGAGCTGATTCCAGACATATTAATAATGCTGTCACCCACAGATATGTATTATTAGTATTACATGAGTATCATTTTTTTCTACGTCCGGTATTTTTAGTGCATATTTGCTGTTGACATGTTGGGTCACACAATGAATAGATAGATCTTTGTGTGATTCTAGAGCTTCCACATTCAATCTCCAAAAATATGTCGCACTCATTAGTGAAATACTTGACGTGCTTCCAAACAATGCAGCTGTAATTCTCCGGCTTTACCACATGGGGCAGCAACTGACTGTTAGCTGTGTCAGAGATCGGCAGGAAACCTGTCATGAAGTTGTAGTATACATGTATGAACCCTCTATTGCCTCCCTTCCTCCTGCACAGTAACTGCACCCCTACATCTGAGGGTACGGACAATAGTGGTGGGCTATTTAGCTGCTGGGCGCCATAGAACCTCCTGTTTTGCCACATTGGTAATTAAGCTCAGGACTAGATATCTTCCTGTATGTAATTAGAAATATGCCACCTAGTCAGGGTTGGTTTTAGGGGCACAAGGGCACAATTTTCCAGGTGCCCTTCAATGACTGGACCCCCAGGAGCAACCTTAGAGTGAAGCCTATAAATCTTCACTGCCGTAGACCACCGGAGATTTCACCATTAACCCTTCACTATTTAGACATTGCATGGCGGTATTATTTGGGCATTAAATGGCAGTATCGTGTGGGCCTTGTATAGAAGTATTATTAGCTGGGTGAATTCATTCTGTCCGGAAAACATTCCCACTTTGTAATTTTTACAGTTTAGGTCAATTAAAAAAAAATGGATCCAAATGGAAAACATCTCAACAGATTGGAGTGTGACTGCAGCATCACAGGGTTTATTTGTATGTTATAACCATGGAGAAACATAGGTCTGCATAGGAGCTGAATACACCAAACGATAGATTTTAATCAGGATTTGCAAAGTTGCCTCGTTTTTATTTGAGATGCATTGGTTGCAAAGGTGAACACATGCTGTAAAGTATAGACCCTCCTCTCCCCCCTTACTGCGGTGCCTGTGTCGTAGGCTACCCTTAGCGGCTGATAGTGTGCCGCACTGCTGAGAACCGTGGTTTTACTGCAAATTGCCTTTCTGTAATACGTTTTTTGGCCACCTGGCACGTGGCTTCACCTCTACAAGTCACGCAGTTAAAAAGCGCAATAAAACTGAGTGAGGTTCTTGGCCGCACCGCACACTACTGCTACGTGTACACACGCTCTTAATATATGTGTAGCACGCACCGGATAATGGTTAATGAAAATGAGCTATCGACATACTGCTGAGTTTGGGTTTGACCTTGTACTTATACACAGTAGCTAATGTGAGCAAGCAGCGCTGCAATGTAAAGCATGATGAATCAGGAGCTAGATTTTTAGACAACCTTCTTTAGACAGTCACTGATCATAGCACACATATAACCATATAACAAAGTACACCACCAGTCTGTATAGCTCCTGATATACAATATGAGGGAGTGGACATTTGATTTTAGTTATAAGAATTTGGGGAGAGTGGTTGGATCAGTGTCTATCCCTAGTGACAGAACTAATAACGTGGATCAGTAACGTCCCCTCCTATGGTATTATGCATTCAACAGCTGCTTCTTGGGATAAACCACAAGCCAAATGTATGACGTAGCTTAAAAAAATAATAATAAAAAGACAATTATAAGCAGCAGTGAGATGATACTTTCTTTGGGTTTGTCATTTGCAAAAGCTGTGTGGCAATCGCTTGAAATCTAAGCACCCTCCATGGAGATGAGGCGATAAAAAGGCAAAGGACCATCAAGTTCAAGTACTATAAAATACATACATGTGTGTATATATAAGTTACCCTATGGATAGATAGATAGATAGATAGATATTTTATTTTTTTTATTTTTTTACACTAGAAATACATTTAGGATACACTATTTAGGAAGTCAACCGTCCAGCAGCACCAGCTTTAAAAGTATAGATGGGAGCACGCCTTGGGAACCCGATCATAGTTCCATATCCAATAAACATCCAATAATAGGCAGCACTCCAATGTCAAGGTGCAAAAATAGCTTTAATAGCCCTCGTGCGACGTTTCGGCTCTATGCAATGAGCCTTTCTCAAGATGCTTGAGGAGATGCATGTAGGATACACTGGAGATACATATAGGATACACTGGAGATGCATATAGGATACACTAGAGATGCATATAGGATACACTAGAGATGCATGTAGGACACACTAGAGATACATATAGGATACACTAGAGATAAATGTAGGATACACTAGAGATACATATAGGAAACACTAGAGATGCATATAGGATACACTAGAGATGCATGTAGGATACACTGGAGATACATGTAGGATACACTAGAGATGCATATAGGATACACTAGAGATACATATAGGATACACTAGAGATGCATATAGGATACACTAGAGATGCATGTAGGATACACTAGAGATGCATATAGGATACACTAGAGATGCATGTAGGATACACTGGAGATACATGTAGGATACACTAGAGATGCATATAGGATACACTAGAGATGCATGTAGGATACACTAGAGATACACTAGAGATGCATATAGGATACACTAGAGATAAATGTAGGATACACTAGAGATACATATAGGAAACACTAGAGATGCATATAGGATACACTAGAGATACATATAGGATACACTGGAGATGCATATAGGATACACTAGAGATGCATATAGGATACACTAGAGATAAATGTAGGATACACTAGAGATACATATAGGAAACACTAGAGATGCATATAGGATACAATAGAGATGCATGTAGGATACACTGGAGATACATGTAGGATACACTAGAGATGCATATAGGATACACTAGAGATACATATAGGATACACTGGAGATGCATATAGGATACACTAGAGATGCATATAGGATACACTAGAGATGCATGTAGGACACACTAGAGATACACTAGAGATGCATATAGGATACACTAGAGATACATATAGGATACACTAGAGATGCATATAGGATACACTAGAGATACATATAGGATACACTAGAGATGCAAATAGGATACACTAGAGATGCATGTAGGATACACTAGAGATACACTAGAGATGCATATAGGATACACTAGAGATAAATGTAGGATACACTAGAGATACATATAGGAAACACTAGAGAAGCATATAGGATACACTAGAGATGCATGTAGGATACACTGGAGATACATGTAGGATACACTAGAGATGCATATAGGATACACTAGAGATACATATAGGATACACTGGAGATGCATATAGGATACACTAGAGATGCATATAGGATACACTAGAGATGCATATAGGATACACTAGAGATGCATGTAGGACACACTAGAGATACACTAGAGATGCATATAGGATACACTAGAGATACATATAGGATACACTAGAGATGCATATAGGATACACTAGAGATACATATAGGATACACTAGAGATGCATATAGGATACACTAGAGATGCATATAGGATACACTAGAGATGCATGTAGGACACACTAGAGATACACTAGAGATGCATATAGGATACACTAGAGATAAATGTAGGATACACTAGAGATACATATAGGAAACACTAGAGATGCATGTAGGATACACTAGAGATACATATAGGATACACTAGAGATGCATGTAGGATACACTGGAGATACATGTAGGATACACTAGAGATGCATGTAGGATACACTAGAGATACATATAGGATACACTGGAGATGCATATAGGATACACTAGAGATGCATGTAGGATACACTAGAGATGCATGTAGGATACACTGGAGATACATATAGGATACACTAGAGATACATGTAGGATACACTAGAGATGCATATAGGATACACTAGAGATGCATGTAGGATACACTGGAGATACATGTAGGATACACTAGAGATGCATATAGGATACACTAGAGATGCATGTAGGATACACTAGAGATGCATATAGGATACACTAGAGATAAATGTAGGATACACTAGAGATACATATAGGAAACACTAGAGATGCATATAGGATACACTAGAGATGCATATAGGATACACTAGAGATGCATGTAGGATACACTAGAGATGCATATAGGATACACTAGAGATACATATAGGATACACTAGAGATGCATATAGGATACACTGGAGATACATGTAGGATACACTGGAGATACATGTAGGATACACTAGAGATGCATGTAGGATACACTGGAGATACATGTAGGATACACTGGAGATACATATAGGATACACTAGAGATGCATATAGGATACACTAGAGATGCATGTAGGATACACTGGAGATACATATAGGATACACTAGAGATACATATAGGATACACTAGAGATACATGTAGGATACACTGGAGATACATATAGGATACACTAGAGATGCATATAGGATACACTAGAGATGCATATAGGATACACTAGAGATGCATGTAGGATACACTAGAGATGCATGTAGGATACACTGGAGATACATATAGGATACACTAGAGATGCATGTAGGATACACTAGAGATGCATATAGGATACACTAGAGATACATATAGGATACACTAGAGATGCATGTAGGATACACTAGAGATACATATAGGATACACTAGAGATGCATGTAGGATACACTAGAGATGCATGTAGGATACACTGGAGATACATATAGGATACACTAGAGATACATGTAGGATACACTGGAGATGCATATAGGATACACTAGAGATGCATGTAGGATACACTGGAGATACGTATAGGATACACTAGAGATACATGTAGGATACACTAGAGATACATGTAGGATACACTAGAGATGCATGTAGGATACACTGGAGATACATATAGGATACACTAGAGATACATATAGGATACACTAGAGATACATATAGGATACACTGGAGATACATGTAGGATACACTGGAGATGCATATAGGATACACTAGAGATACATATAGGATACACTAGAGATACATATAGGATACACTAGAGATGCATATAGGATACACTAGAGATGCATGTAGGATACACTGGAGATACATATAGGATACACTAGAGATGCATGTAGGATACACTGGAGATACATATAGGATACACTAGAGATACATATAGGATACACTAGAGATACATGTAGGATACACTGGAGATGCATATAGGATACACTAGAGATGCATGTAGGATACACTGGAGATGCATATAGGATACACTAGAGATGCATGTAGGATATACTGGAGATACGTATAGGATACACTAGAGATACGTATAGGATACACTAGAGATGCATGTAGGATACACTAGAGATGCATGTAGGATACACTGGAGATACATATAGGATACACTAGAGATGCATGTAGGATACACTAGAGATGCATATAGGATACACTAGAGATGCATATAGGATACACTGGAGATGCATATAGGATACACTAGAGATGCATGTAGGATACACTAGAGATACATGTAGGATACACTGGAGATGCATATAGGATACACTGGAGATGCATGTAGGATACACTAGAGATGCATATAGGATACACTAGAGATGCATATAGGATACACTAGAGATGCATATAGGATACACTGGAGATGCATATAGGATACACTAGAGATGCATATACGTTGCACTAAAGATACATATGTGTTGCACTAGATATCCATATAGGTTACACTAGAGATACATATAGGTTACCCTAGAGATACATATAGATTGCACTAGATATACATATATATATATATATTCAGTAGGTTGCCCCAGAGATACATATAGGATATGCTAGAGATACATATAGAATACACTAGAGATACATATAGGTTACACTATATATATATATATATATATATATATATATATATATATATATATATATATAGAGAGAGAGAGAGGATACACTAGAAATATATATGGGATAGACGAGATACATATGGGATACACTAGTAACGCATAGTATCCCCCTACTCAAATAAATTACATAAAATTCCCCCAAGTCTAGGATAATACACTGTGCTACATTTGTTAAAAGCACAACATAACCACTGTGTGAGTGCCCCCTAGACATGGTGTGTACCCCCTGGGCTACACATACCACAGGTAACATTAAGCCACAGGCCTGACTATTGCTGGCACATGTGATGACTGGTGACTTATTGCAGCCCCGGCCATATAAATGATCTATTGTCTAGAAGTATGTGGTCAGGTGGAGGGACAGGATGGAGAACTCGGGTACATTTCACGAAATTGTCAGCTCGCCTTAGTATTCTCATTGTTTATACTGAATTTTAATAACTTGCTTTGATTATAAACAGGTCCGATGTCCAGGGAAAAATATGATGATAAATCTGTGTATTATTTAGATGCATCAAAATTTCGATACCGTTTTCATGCTGTGCCGGGGCAAACGGTTCAATACGTCAATTTATATATTTCTATACTGAGCTGTGCGGTCGCACAGCTTAGTATTGAAATAAATGAAGAGAACATGTTCTGTTCTATTTATTCAGTGAACGCCCGCTCGTCATTAGTGCCGGCCGCGTCACAGAAGGAGAGGAACGCTCCTTCCTCCTTTCTCTACTGTCACCAATGATGATTTGAGTATGTGGGAAGGGGCAGGAAGGGGAATGTCGCGAGTGGCACAGCATTCCTGATGGCGTGCCTATGTCGCTTGCGCTGTGTAGTGACAGACCAGCCCCAGGCAGGTGTTAAAGTAGAGAAAAAGCTTGAAATAAAGGCACTAGAGCAGACACTAGTATTATTTGCAGCCGGCATTGAGGATCGTTGGGGTTCATGTGACCCACATTTACCCCAGTGTTGCTATTATGTGAGGGAAAATGATGAAGTGATTTATTTTTAAGGTGAGGCACGTGGTGTTATGAATTTAGTACCTCTATGTGCCTCACATTATTAGTAGTTAACCCCATCATGTACTTCACACGTTAACCCAATGATGCCCATCATAGTAAGTGACCCCATCAAGTACCTCGCTCACAGTCATAATGGGCAACATTGGGTTAATGTGTGAGGTACATGATGAGGTTCAAATTTGATATCACCATGTGCTTCACATCAGAAAATGGAAGGACTTTATATTTTTGTAGGGTTTTAATTTTTTGGGCAAAATATCGTTTTGGTATCGAGTATCACAATACTACTCTAAGTATTGGTATCAAAGTCCAAATTCTGGTATTGTGACAACCCTAGTGTTAATACGAAAAACTCATCTGCTCTCTGTCCGCAAAAAAAAAGTAATAGTCTGCAGACCTCTCTTTAGTAAATGCTGTGATAAAGTGGTTAGACCCACAATAACATGTAGCATGCCCATTGTTGCAGGAGAGATTCGTAGAAGGATACCAGAATGGAAAGGGTTATAGGCTGGACGGGGAGAGGAATTCTGTCACATCATTGAGACATGTCAGTGGAGAGCATTGATGAAGGTTTGTAAACTGATACGCCCCCGTTAATCCGTGGAACGAAGGGGTAGCAGCATAGACTTAATGTCCCCTATCTCATACACTGGGGAAAATTTTATAGGGAACTAAATAACCTCTCAGTGTTTTTTCCGAGTGGGGGAGTAACCAGAAGAAATCCATGTAAATACGTGGAGAACATACAAACTCCATGCGGATGTGACAAAACCATTTAAAAAGCTTACATGAAATCCCCCCATCTCAGTGCCTGGCCATGGTACAGTTCCAAGAAAAAGTAAGTGAGCCCTTTGGAATTACCTGGACTACTGCATTGATAACTAATAAAATGTGGTCTGAGTTAGACAAACACAATCTAACTACATTCATAACACACAAACCGTTGTACTGTTCATGTCCTTAATTGAGCACATTGAGTAGACCTTCTCAGTGCAGGGACAAAAAGTATGTTGACCTCTGTGTTAATGACTTCTTCAAGAGCTAATTGACAAAAGGTGTTTCAATTAAGTAGATTAGATCGGAAGTGTGGGTTTCACAGGTGCTTTGCCCATTAAATAAAGGCATGCAAAGCCTGGTTACTGACAAATATGTTCTTCTCAAGAAAGATTGGTTAGTGTGAAGCATGCCTCAAGGCAAACAACTTCAGGAAAGTCCTTAGGAGACATGTTCTAGAGACACTTGAAGCTGGATCCGACTGCAAAAGACCTACTGAAGACTACAAAACTGCAAAAATCTCTGTGTATGTGTCCACTATTATAAAAACACTGAACAAAAATGGTGTTTATGGAAAGACACTACAAAGGACCCTGCTGCTGTCCAAAAAAAAAAAATTGTGGCCGTCCCAAGTCTGCCGGAGGCCATCAGGATGTTCCACAATAGTTCTGGGAAAATGTTCTATGGACAGATGAGACAAGCGGAACTTTTTAGCAGAAATTCACAACGCTATGTTTGGAGATAAAAACACTGCACACCAACACTAAAACCTCATCCAACTGTGAAGCATAATGGAGGGGCATCATGATTGGGGGCTGCTTTGCTGCCTCAGGGTCTGGACACATGCGATCATGAAGGGAACAATGAATTTAAAGGTGTATTAAAACATTTTACAGAAGAATAGAAGGACAGCGGTCCATGACCTCAAGCTGAAGAGACGTTTGCTGATGCAACAAGACAATGACCGCAACAAGACAGCTACAGAGACCTTGTTTCACTCTGGAGGATCCAGCACATCCTTACATTACACAGACAGGCAATTAAGTTCAATGAGAACTGTGTGATGCTTCATTTCCCCTGTGGGGGCGCTGCAGGTGAATTGAACACAGGTTCCCTGGCAGATGACAGCAAATTTTTGGAAGCCCCAGCAGCAGGAGACCCTGTGATCAGCTTATTAGTGGATTCATCTAACAAAAAGGGATTGTCCAAAGCGGAAAACCTCTCTAAAGGGGCCCATACACATTAGACAAAGACCAAGCAGCACCCTCCGATTTCGTCAGCAATGATTGACGATCTAATGTCTACCCATTTATCCCCCGATGGCAGATGTTGGGAGAAAGAGATTGGGCATGTTGGATTTTTAACATGCCGATCCTTTCTCACGACAGTAGACAGTAGATAATATGCTGCCAGAGGTGACTGGCATCGGCTAATGCCGCTCACTCCATTGACATATGCATACACATTCAGCCGTACATGTTCATGGGAATTGGGCAAAATATCAACTTATTTTATGTGTATGGCCAACCTAAAGCCTCAGCAACACGACCGTGCTTTTGCGGCCGCAATGTATCCGCATTTTCACTGATAAATTGCACACCTATTCTTTACTATGGCCCCATGCACACGACTGTGGTTTACACGGATCGGTGTGGGGGCTGCATATCCATACCGCAAAAACTCACCTTCTAAAACTCCCGCACCTTCAAAGTGCCTCATACCTACGACGTCACGAGTACATCCAAGTGCAGACTGCTCCGAGATCATAAATGGTTTGAATATAAAATATTTCCCAGTGAAAGATAAAACCAGTTGAGGTGTCTTAAGGAGCTATTCCAGTCACAAGAAGCAGTCAGATTCTGCCAACGTCCCGGCACAGCGCTTCCCAGTATTTCTGTCTCAAATAATTATATGTTTTCTGTCTAAAATTAAACCAGGCATCACGCATTGACTCCAAGCCCTCAGAGATGGGGACATTAGGTCCTAAAAGCAAACTCCACTTCTATTGAGAGTTGTTTGGAAAATAGGGTTAGTTGCCTTATAGGCAAATTCTATTTTGTTTGGGATAAGCCCCATATTCAACATGAAGTTAAGAAATGATAATAAGTAGGTGCTAAATATGTTCTCAAGAAACCTCCAAAAATCTACAGGGTGAAAATAACACAAGTGATCATCAAGTGGAGGTCGATCAAGTCCCTCTGAGGTTTACATCAAAACGTAGAATAATTCTATATAGGGATTGGAACCTTTGCAGACCTACTATGAGCGCTACTGTATGTAGGAGATTAAAGTGGCAATAGGACTATCTGAGTCCCTAACATTTCTTACGCCTCATGCACACGACCGTGTGTGCCGTCCGAGTCCCGTCAGTGATCCGAGGAAAGATAGGACATGTTCTATCTTTCCTCGGATCGGAGACTCGGGCCATTTTTCACGGACCCGATTCACCCGCTAAAGTGAATGGGTCCATGAAGACTATCGGGTGCCACTAGTGGCACAACGGTCACATGCATGAGGCATTAGGCGTCACACACAGGAACATGTGCATTACAGACCACAATATGGTGCGAAGTATATAGATAGGTAGAGACGATCGATAGTTTGATGGATATAGATAGATAGATGGATAGATAGATAGATAGATAGATACACAACTGCAGCAATTAATTTCAAAACACCCTCGGATTTGTCGATCTCTCTGTAAAGGATGAACGTGATACGTGCCTTTTGCACAGAAATGAACCTATCGTTTTAGAAAGGAATTCTCAATTTAAAAGCAATACGCTATAGTCGCGTTAAGAAATGCAGGGCATAGTCTGAGGTCAATTGCTTGCCTGGAGAAGGTTTCTCCTGGTGGCGTGCAGTATACCCTCAAGAAATATGCTGAAAACCAGAGTGTACGTGATCGACCATGACCTGGACTACCTCGAGTGACCACAGAACCGGAGGACAAATTTATCAGAGTGCGTTCCAAACGAGAGAGAATCAAAATAGCTGGTCAGACCCGTGCTACTCTGATGGACGCGAGGAAGAAAAGCGTGTCAATCACGACTGCCAAATGTCGCCTTGTAGCAGAGGCTTGAAGGAAGGTGTTGCAGTCTGAAAACTGTTGCTTAGACCCAGGATATTGATATTGTGGGATATAAAGCACAGGAGCTGGACCACTAGTCAGTGGAAGGAGGCTCTTTTCACAGACAAATCAAAGTTTGAGGTGTTTGCGTCCAAGAGGCGAAAGTTTGTTTGTCGTGTGACAGGAGAGCACATTCTTCCAGCATGAATTTAGCCCATAATCAAGCATAGAGGAGGTTCCACTAGGGTCTGGAGATGTTTTGGAAGTGGTGTGGTTGGTGACTTACTAAAAATCGAAGGAGTCATGGACTCAAGTGCTACCACAACATCCTGATACGCCATGATCTCCTTTTGGGCATCCGTCTTATAGGTTGTGGTTTCGCACTACAGCAGGATAACGACCCAAAACATACCTCTTGTCTCTGCAAAAAGTATGTTCAGTCAAAAGAACGACAACAGATGCTGAAGAACGTTGTTTGGCCACCCCAGAGTCCCGATTGCAATCCAATTGAACTCCTTTGGGATGATCTGGACAGGTATTTTTGAGATGTTCAAGTTACGAGCCAAAATCACCTTTGGGAGTTGCTACAAGAGAAGTGTCTGGAATCAGAGCTGAAGCTACGGACAAGTTAATCGACATTGATCTCCGGTGATCGCTGCTAAGGGTGGATACATTGATGAGAGAAAAATGTAAGGAAATCAAAGCTCAATTAATTTGTAAACAATGTTCGTGAGTACAAAACATGTTTATTTGCCTAAATACACAAAATCCATTTTCTTCACAAACTAGCTTTTCTTTAGTTCTAAAATAAATCAATAATTTGGGTCGTGTATTGAAATTAATTAGTGGTAGATTGATAGATAGTTAGATATTCGATAACTTTCTCTATTTGTGGGTGTTTAATTCTTTCGTCTGGAGTAACTTTAACAGGTTTCTCCTAAAGGGATCATTAGGAAACGCTGTCACTTACTTAACTGTGGGACCTGACTGCCGGGTCCCCCACCGATCCTGAGAATGAAGGTGTCATATTCACATGAATGTGGCTGTGCTGCTGTTCCCTACATAGCCAGTGGCTGGGAGGGGCGCTGTGCAAGAAAACACTTTGCAGGGGAATAACTGATGCAGCTCTTTCATTCTCAGGATGGGTGGGGGTCCCGGTAGTCAGATCCCCCCCACTGTCCAAAATGATGACCTCTCCTAGCAATATGCCATCACTTTGAGATGAGAAAATCCTTTTAAATAAGCAGATAAGTAGGAGATCAGCCTGGTAAGAAGAGACTTGTGAATGTCTCTAATATCCGACAGTTCTCTTCTTTAGCTATAGGAGACAATGTGTGACCAGGGGCAGTTATGATCACGCATTTATCCTCAATCGCCCATCCATGGGTTGTACCTTGAGACTAATGTATGACCAGATCAAGAGTCGGGTTATATATAAAGAACTAGTCAGAACTTTTGATGAGAAGTGCTCAACATCACACAAGGTGACCTCCCTGCATAATGGAAAATGTCTTGCAGTCATGCGTAACCTTGAACAAGGGACAGGTCACCCATCATTGGTGTGCGAGGGACATCTCATTGTGTATTCATTCACTACATGGACAATTTTGTTTCGGCAACATTACTTGAAGTATTTTCCCATATCTTTCTATGGGAGCAGAATACAATAGCGACTTGTAACACAACTGTGACCAGGGAAGGCATCGTGCGGCACCTGTGAGCACCAGACACTGCCCATTAAGGCCCCCCATAAGAAATCAATGCAAACGCAATGTAATTTATTACCAGCAACTTCTGCTGTCTCCTATTCAAGTCTCTTCTATCATTACGGCAGTCACACGCAATGTTATCACAGAGGCTGATAGTCTAATGTTACAGTCTGCTGACAAATATGTGTCCGTATATATCAAGTATTCTCTGGTGCAGTACATGTATTTGTATGTAGAGGGCTACACTTATATTTACAGATCAAATACCCCTGAAAACATGGTGCCCTTCAGCAATTAACTCCAATCTGTGGCTCTCCAGCTGTTGCAAAACTACCACTCTCCACATGCCCTGACAAAATTCAACTGGTTGGGATTAACTGCCCTACAGATGCTAAGGAGCTGTCAAAAATGGTGGTGAGGGATTCTGGTTTTTAGCCTTCATGATGGACACCTTTCAGCTATGTCCAGGGTGTTATGGAATTGCAATATGAGCGATTAATCAAAGGCTGCTGGAGAGTGCTGGGAGAGAGTCTGCACCTAAAACCGCAACCTCGAATCCATCACAAGTCTGATCGACAGTGTCTGAGGCGACCCTAAAGTGTTCGACAGAGCCGACCGCAAGGTGGGATGGACTTGGCTGCTTAGGACCCAGGTTGTCTTAGCAGAATTCAGCATAGGATAGGAGGTGCAATGCAGGCTAACCTGAGCAGGAAACCAGACACCCAGGGTATAAACAGAAAGTCCAAATCAGACAGCAAGCGGATATCAGGAATAGCAGGGGTCAAAACCGTCCGGGTGCAGATAATCCAAAATCTGCAAACAAGGGGTTAACGAGAGACAAGTCGAGGTCAGTTTCCAAAAGGTCCAGAAGTCAGAAGTGCAGGAAATGTAGGAAGCTTGATCAGACACCAGGGGACAGGAAAATGAACAAGCAAAGACAGGTGGGAAAAGACAGGTAGAAATATAACCTCACAGCTGATTGGCAGAAGGACAGATAAGAGAGATATATTCAAGCTAAAAGAGGACACACCCAGAACCATAGTCATGGTTACTTAAGGGAACAGGCATTTTCCTGACACAGGCTTAGTAGGTATTTTTGCCTATAAATTTTACATAGCCCATCAATTTCTTTGAGAACTGTGTAATACTTCATTTCCCCTGTGGGGTTGCTGCATGAAAATCAAACACTTGCTGCCGAATTCCCACAAATATTACAGCTGATCGCTGGGTGTCCAAGAAGCTGGATAAGCTTATCATTGGGGGGACCCTACTAACATAAGGAGATTGTCCAAAAGAGGCAATGCCTTTAAAGTCACAGCAGGTTCCATTTGGAACATCTTGTAACTTTCTTACTGCTCTATAGAAGGCGGCATCTTCAAGTCATTACTGTACTGTACATAGATATTAGTACATTTAATAAATCCATTATTTGTAATGAGGTCTCATGAACGCCTGTAAATGACATCAGCTCTGCACAATGCCAGCTTACTGCTGGCAGTCATCGTGTGAATTAAGACATATATGACATGTAGCAAGGCACACACTGTGTAGTGGGAGTACAGGGGATGCCAGAAAATTGGCATTAGAGATACAATATAATATGCTGGTGGAAGAATTTATGAATATATAAATGTGTATGTATGTATATATATATATATATATATATATATATAAAAATATCCAACTTACCCAATCCTTTTTCCCCCCGATATCTGATAGGGAGGGTTAGAACACTACCATATGCATTAGTTTTTTGTCCCGCAAAAATTGTCGTGTTTTTCCAACTTTTATGTTATGTGTATGGGCACCCTAAGGGTATGTTCACACGAGGGCGTCCGTTACGGCTGAAATTACGGGGATGTTTCAGCCTGAAAACATCCCCGTAATTTCAGCCGTAACGGCATGTGCAGGCGCTTGAACACCGCGTCAATTACGGCCGTAATTAGCGCTGCTATTCATTGGAGTCAATGAATAACGGCTCCAATTACGGCCAAAGAAGTGACAGGTCACTTCTTTGACGCGGGCGTCTATTTACGCGCCGTCATTTGACAGAGGCGCGTAAATATACGCCTCGTGTGAACAGACAAACGTCTGCCCATTGCTTTCAATGGGCAGATGTTTGTCAGCGCTATTGAGGCGCTATTTTCAGACGTAATTCGGGGCAAAAACGCCCGAATTACGTCCGTAAATAGGCCGTGTGAACATACCCTAACAGCCAATAAAAACTGTCAAATCAGTCAAAAATGTTAATTTTGTAATCGGCGCTATTTTTTTTATATCATCAGCTAAATTACCAGTATGTCTATGGTCGGCTTAGTAACTGTCGATTTATGTTTTTTTCTGTCGTAGCATTTGAACATTTCTAATGCCACTGGTTAGAATAGTCGAAATCGCGATTACAAATTGAAAAAATTTCAATCGCCAGATCGTAAAATTGTGGTGTCGGAATACAATCAGTTGACAAGGAACCTGGATTATTACACATTAAAAACTGCCTATATTTTGATTTCCCCACGTAACACTGGGTCATGCGATTGGAATGCAAAATCGAATAATTTCTATATGTTAATACTCATTCCCGGGAGAGGCGTAGCAACAATCACATAAACACTTTACACACAGGTGTAAGGAGATGCAAATCCAACAACTGTACACAGAGACGGGGGGGGGATTACAAAGGGCAGCAGCCCCCGGGGCAACCACTTACCAGATAAAGATCCTAATACATTACAAAAAGAGCAATGTCCGAGATTAGAGTGTGAGCTCCTTTGAGGACAGAGACTAATGCCTGGACTGGAGTATACTGATGCCATAATTCTAGTGCAGCGGTCTCCAACCTTTGGCTTTCTAGCTGTCAGTGCATGCTGGGAGTTGTAGTTCCACCGCAGGTTGGAGATCGCTTAGGCAAACACTGATGAAAATAACTCAAAATAACCAAATAACATATATAGATACAATAATCATGTCTAAATATAAACCAAAAACATCAACAAACATCTGCATTACGATGTACAAAAACATTTCTAGCTATCTTGGTTGTTACAAGTAAAATAATTCAATATTTAAAATAAAATACTGATGCCAATAATAGTTAACACATCAACAAGCAAGAGAGCAAAACACAGGAACATGCACATACATAGAAGGGCACTACCTGTAGCTGGAGCATATATATCTATATATACCAGGGTGCTCCTCACATGTTTGGTTGTGTTGCTTTGTGCATCATAATGTAGTGATGGTGCCCTCATACCAAGCTCACAACCCTACCCCCACATATCACACTCACCTCTCCTCCTCCCCTCCTTTCAGGACAATGAGCCTCATTCAGACGTGGCTGTGGGTCCTCTATGCTGGGCGGGGGGGGCGTGCCTGTGTCCGCCCCTCACAGTGGTCCTAGGCAAGTGAAGAGGGTGGGCAGGAGTGACAGGTTTCAGCTGCCCCCCCTGTCACCTGGAGCTTGGGAATGTTGTGCCGGCAGTGACACCGATGATCATTGCACAAGGGGCCAGAGTGGTCTATGTAAGGAGCAAGGAGAGGGTGATGGCTGGTTCAGGAGCACAGAGAGATAAAGAATAAAGGGGCAGGGGGCCATTTACAGCAAAAGGGTGCAAGGATAGTAAGAGGCACAGAGTCAGATACAAAGTGGGTGCAGGGGATGACTGGGAAAGGGGGCTCAGAGGCACAATGAAGTGAGGTTCGTGAAGAATGAGAATCAGAGGAAAAGTTGCACAGGGATAGAATAAGAATCAGAGGAAAAGGGGCACAGGGATAGAATAAGAATCAGAGGAAAAGGAGCACAGGGATAGAATAAGAATCAGAGGAAAAGGAGCACATGGATTGAATAAGAATCAGAGGAAAAGGGGCACAGGGATAGAATAAGAATCAGAGGAAAAGGAGCACAGGGATAGAATAAGAATCAGAGGAAAAGGGGCACAGGGATAGAATAAGAATCAGAGGAAAAGGAGCACAGGGATAGAATAAGAATCAGAGGAAAAGGAGCACAGGGATAGAATAAGAATCAGAGGAAAAGGGGCACAGGGATAGAATAAGAGGAAAAGGAGCACAGGGATAGAATAAGAATCAGAGGAAAAGGGGCACAGGGATAGAATAAGAATCAGAGGAAAAGGGGCACAGGGATAGAATAAGAATCAGAGGAAAAGGGGCACAAGAATAGAGTAAGAATCAGAGGAAAAGGGGCACAGGGATAGAATAAGAATCAGAGGAAAAGGAGCACAGGGATAGAATAAGAATCAGAGGAAAAGGAGCACAGGGATAGAATAAGAATCAGAGGAAAAGGGGCACAGGGATAGAATAAGAATCAGAGGAAAAGGAGCACAGGGATAGAATAAGAATCAGAGGAAAAGGGGCACAGGGATAGAATAAGAATCAGAGGAAAAGGAGCACAGGGATAGAATAAGAATCAGAGGAAAAGGGGCACAGGGATAGAATAAGAGGAAAAGGAGCACAGGGATAGAATAAGAATCAGAGGAAAAGGGGCACAGGGATAGAATAAGAATCAGAGGAAAAGGGGCACAGGGATAGAATAAGAATCAGAGGAAAAGGGGCACAAGAATAGAGTAAGAATCAGAGGAAAAGGGGCACAGGGATAGAATAAGAATCAGAGGAAAAGGAGCACAGGGATAGAATAAGAATCAGAGGAAAAGGAGCACAGGGATAGAATAAGAATCAGAGGAAAAGGGGCACAGGGATAGAATAAGAATCAGAGGAAAAGGAGCACAGGGATAGAATAAGAATCAGAGGAAAAGGGGCACAGGAATAGAATAAGAATCAGAGGAAAAGGGGCACAGGAATAGAATAAGAATCAGAGGAAAAGGGGCACAGGGATAGAATAAGAATCAGAGGAAAAGGGGCACAGGGATAGAATAAGAATCAGAGGAAAAGGGGCACAGGAATAGAATAAGAATCAGAGGAAAAGGGGCACAGGGATAGAATAAGAATCAGAGGAAAAGGGGCACAGGGATAGAATAAGAATCAGAGGAAAAGGGGCACAGGGATAGAATAAGAATCAGAGGAAAAGGGGCACAAGAATAGAGTAAGAATCAGAGGAAAAGGGGCACAGGGATAGAATAAGAATCAGAGGAAAATGAGCACAGGGATAGAATAAGAATCAGAGGAAAAGGGGCACAGGGATAGAATAAGAATCAGAGGAAAAGGAGCACAGGGATAGAATAAGAATCAGAGGAAAAGGGGCACAGGGATAGAATAAGAATCAGAGGAAAAGGGGCACAGGGATAGAATAAGAATCAGAGGAAAAGGGGCACAGGGATAGAATAAGAATCAGAGGAAAAGGGGCACAGGAATAGAATAAGAATCAGAGGAAAAGGGGCACAGGAATAGAATAAGAATCAGAGGAAAAGGGGCACAGGGATAGAATAAGAATCAGAGGAAAAGGGGCACAGGGATAGAATAAGAATCAGAGGAAAAGGGGCACAGGGATAGAATAAGAATCAGAGGAAAAGGGGCACAGGGATAGAATAAGAATCAGAGGAAAAGGGGCACAGGGATAGAATAAGAATCAGAGGAAAAGGGGCACAGGGATAGAATAAGAATCAGAGGAAAAGGGGCACAGGGATAGAATAAGAATCAGAGGAAAAGGGGCACAGGGGCACAGGGATATAATAAGAATCAGAGGAAAAGGGGCACAGGGATAGAATAAGAATCAGAGGAAAAGGGGCACAGGGAAAGAATAAAAATCAGAGGAAAAGGGGCACAGGGATAGAATAAGAATCAGAGGAAAAGGGGCACAGGGATAGAATAAGAATCAGAGGAAAAGGAGCACAGGGATAGAATAAGAATCAGAGGAAAAGGGGCACAGGGATAGAATAAGAATCAGAGGAAAAGGGGCACAGGGATAGAATAAGAATCAGAGGAAAAGGGGCACAGGGATAGAATAAGAATCAGAGGAAAAGGGGCACAGGGATAGAATAAGAATCAGAGGAAAAGGGGAACAGGGATAGAATAAGAATCAGAGGAAAAGGGGCACAGGGGTAGAATAAGAATCAGAGGAAAAGGGGCACAGGGATAGAATAAGAATCAGAGGAAAAGGGGCACAGGGATAGAATAAGAATCAGAGGAAAAGGGGCACAGGGATAGAATAAGAATCAGAGGAAAAGGGGCACAGGGATAGAATAAGAATCAGAGGAAAAGGGGCACAGGGATAGAATAAGAATCAGAGGAAAAGGGGCACAGGGATAGAATAAGAATCAGAGGAAAAGGGGCACAGGGAAAGAATAAGAATCAGAGTAAAAGGGGCACAGGGATAGAATAAGAATCAGAGGAAAAGGGGCACAGGGATAGAATAAGAATCAGAGGAAAAGGAGCACAGGGATAGAATAAGAATCAGAGGAAAAGGGGCACAGGGATAGAATAAGAATTAGAGGAAAAGGGGCACAGGGATAGAATAAGAATCAGAGGAAAAGGGGCACAGGGATAGAATAAGAATCAGAGGAAAAGGGGCACAGGGATAGAATAAGAATCAGAGGGAAAGGGGAACAGGGATAGAATAAGAATCAGAGGGAAAGGGGCACAGGGATAGAATAAGAATCAGAGGAAAAGGAGCACATGGATTGAATAAGAATCAGAGGAAAAGGGGCACAGGGATAGAATAAGAATCAGAGGAAAAGGGGCACAGGGATAGAATAAGAATCAGAGGAAAAGGGGCACAGGGATAGAATAAGAATCAGAGGAAAAGGGGCACAGCGATAGAATAAGAATCAGAGGAAAAGGGGCACAGGGATAGAATAAGAATCAGAGGAAAAGGAGCACAGGGATAGAATAAGAATCAGAGGAAAAGGGGCACAGGGATAGAATAAGAATCAGCGAAAAAGGGGCACAGGGATAGAGTAAAAATCAGAGGAAAAGGGGCACAGCGTTAGAATAAGAATCAGAGGAAAAGGGGCACAGGGATAGAATAAGAATCTGAGGAAAAGGGGCACAGGGATAAAATAAGAATCAGGAAAAGGAGCACAGGGATAGAATAAGAATCAGAGGAAAAGGGGCACAGGGATAGAATAAGAATCAGAGGAAAAGGGGCACAGGGATAGAATAAGAATCAGAGGAAAAGGAGCACAGGGATAGAATAAGAATCAGAGGAAAAGGAGCACAGGGATAGAATAAGAATCAGAGGAAAAGGGGCACAGGGATAGAATAAGAATCAGAGGAAAAGGAGCACAGGGATAGAATAAGAATCAGAGGAAAAGGGGCACAGGGATAGAATAAGAATCAGAGGAAAAGGAGCACAGGGATAGAATAAGAATCAGAGGAAAAGGGGCACAGGGATAGAATAAGAATCAGAGGAAAAGGGGCACAGGGATAGAATAAGAATCAGAGGAAAAGGAGCACAGGGATAGAATAAGAATCAGGAAAAGGAGCACAGGGATAGAATAAGAATCAGAGGAAAAGGGGCACAGGGATAGAATAAGAATCAGAGGAAAAGGGGCACAGCGATAGAATAAGAATCAGAGGAAAAGGGGCACAGGGATAGAATAAGAATCAGAGGAAAAGGAGCACAGGGATAGAATAAGAATCAGAGGAAAAGGGGCACAGGGATAGAATAAGAATCAGCGAAAAAGGGGCACAGGGATAGAGTAAAAATCAGAGGAAAAGGGGCACAGCGTTAGAATAAGAATCAGAGGAAAAGGGGCACAGGGATAGAATAAGAATCTGAGGAAAAGGGGCACAGGGATAAAATAAGAATCAGGAAAAGGAGCACAGGGATAGAATAAGAATCAGAGGAAAAGGGGCACAGGGATAGAATAAGAATCAGAGGAAAAGGGGCACAGGGATAGAATAAGAATCAGAGGAAAAGGAGCACAGGGATAGAATAAGAATCAGAGGAAAAGGAGCACAGGGATAGAATAAGAATCAGAGGAAAAGGGGCACAGGGATAGAATAAGAATCAGAGGAAAAGGAGCACAGGGATAGAATAAGAATCAGAGGAAAAGGGGCACAGGGATAGAATAAGAATCAGAGGAAAAGGAGCACAGGGATAGAATAAGAATCAGAGGAAAAGGGGCACAGGGATAGAATAAGAATCAGAGGAAAAGGGGCACAGGGATAGAATAAGAATCAGAGGAAAAGGGGCACAGGGATAGAATAAGAATCAGAGGAAAAGGAGCACAGGGATAGAATAAGAATCAGAGGAAAAGGAGCACAGGGATAGAATAAGAATCAGAGGAAAAGGGGCACAGGGATAGAATAAGAATCAGAGGAAAAGGAGCACAGGGATAGAATAAGAATCAGAGGAAAAGGGGCACAGGGATAGAATAAGAATCAGAGGAAAAGGAGCACAGGGATAGAATAAGAATCAGAGGAAAAGGGGCACAGGGATAGAATAAGAATCAGAGGAAAAGGGGCACAGGGATAGAATAAGAATCAGAGGAAAAGGAGCACAGGGATAGAATAAGAATCAGGAAAAGGAGCACAGGGATAGAATAAGAATCAGAGGAAAAGGGGCACAGGGATAGAATAAGAATCAGAGGAAAAGGGGCACAGCGATAGAATAAGAATCAGAGGAAAAGGGGCACAGGGATAGAATAAGAATCAGAGGAAAAGGAGCACAGGGATAGAATAAGAATCAGAGGAAAAGGGGCACAGGGATAGAATAAGAATCAGCGAAAAAGGGGCACAGGGATAGAGTAAAAATCAGAGGAAAAGGGGCACAGCGTTAGAATAAGAATCAGAGGAAAAGGGGCACAGGGATAGAATAAGAATCTGAGGAAAAGGGGCACAGGGATAAAATAAGAATCAGGAAAAGGAGCACAGGGATAGAATAAGAATCAGAGGAAAAGGGGCACAGGGATAGAATAAGAATCAGAGGAAAAGGGGCACAGGGATAGAATAAGAATCAGAGGAAAAGGAGCACAGGGATAGAATAAGAATCAGAGGAAAAGGAGCACAGGGATAGAATAAGAATCAGAGGAAAAGGGGCACAGGGATAGAATAAGAATCAGAGGAAAAGGAGCACAGGGATAGAATAAGAATCAGAGGAAAAGGGGCACAGGGATAGAATAAGAATCAGAGGAAAAGGAGCACAGGGATAGAATAAGAATCAGAGGAAAAGGGGCACAGGGATAGAATAAGAATCAGAGGAAAAGGGGCACAGGGATAGAATAAGAATCAGAGGAAAAGGAGCACAGGGATAGAATAAGAATCAGAGGAAAAGGGGCACAGGAATAGAATAAGAATCAGGAAAAGGGGCACAGGGATAGAATAAGAATCAGAGGAAAAGGGGCACAGGGATAGAATAAGAATCAGAGGAAAAGGGGTACAAGAATAGAGTAAGAATCAGGTAAAGGGGCACAAGAATAGAATAATAATCAGAGGAAAAGGGCACAGGGATAAAATAAGTACATATGTAAGAAGAGAGAGAGAAATCGAAAATATTTGGGACACAAGGATACAGATCTACAAAAAAATTTGGTACAGTGATAGAGATTTAGAATAAGGAAAACTGATGTAGATCGATACAGATTCAAAGATGATTACCAAACTGATCCCATAGAGATCACAAGGCAATGTCATTTATAATAGAGAATTTCCAGAGTCTGAAAAAGTATAAGAAACAGATCCGAAAGCTCCAACGAGGAATGTAATAGAATGAAGTGCACATTGAATGATAAGAGAACACAATGCGATAACATCATGAATCACACCGGAGGATACAAACAACTGATAATATACAGTGAAAGCGTGAGACGAGCTGGCAGAGCACAGACCATGAGCCCCTGGGCATTGTGTGGTAGGGGCACCATGATTATGGCTGAGTTTACATGCTGTGATTTATTGGGCGATCCCATCTACTGATAATCGCTAGGTGTAAATGACCTGTTTGATTTCAACGTCTGCCATCAAAATGGAAATTATACTGACCTGTCAAACATGAGAGTAATTGTTATAATCATTATCATAATAAATGTAATAAAACCACAATGTCCTGCATGGAAAAAGCCATTCTTTGGCCATCAATGATTTTGACAAACGCTGAAGGTGCCAATACACATTAGGTTGAAGTTGTCTGAGCCTACCGACTATGTAATGTGTGTGGAGGGGTCCAGACTTCCTCTGACAAAAGATGTCGGGGGAAAGAAAAATCAGACGTGTTGGGTTGGATCTCATCATGTCCGATCCTTTGTTCTTGTGGGAGAAAAGCCCCCAATCCCTGTTGAAATAAACATACACGGTCAGCCGATCGCACATGTCGATGGTGGTGTCGGAAGGGATGCTCATTCGGCCATCAGCTGTCTAATGTGTATGGGTAACTTTAGAATGATGAACCAGGAACAGAGTGTATAGATGGGGTGAAATAGCACACAGGATGGGCTGGGGACTAAACGCTGGACCCTACTGACTAAACAGGACCTGCAAAACTTTAATTTTTATTAAAACACAGATTAAACCTGGCTCAATAGTCTGTGTGGGCTATAAGCTGGGTGTTAAAAGGGTTTTCCAGTCATAAGAAATTGATGGCTTATCCTCAGGATATGCCATCAATATCTGATCGGTGGGGACTACCGGCACCCCCCGCCGACAAGCTGCTTTGTAGGGGCTGCGGTGCTGATACGAGCGCTGCTTCCCCTTCATTGCTTTATTTGCTCGCATCCCTTTAAAACTTGATCAGTGCGGAGTTCTGGTAGTCTGACCCCCACCAATCAGATGTTGATGGCCTGTCCTTTCTAATGACTGGAAAACCCCTTTAAAGTGCAATGTTTCTAGGTGAGAACCTACATCATGATCATGTGCATGAGCCTGTAAACAAAAAACATCCATACTTAGTAGTACAGTTATATATATTGGGGACTGCATGGAAAAATATGACTCCAAAATGTGCAGAAAAATTCCCCAAATAACCGCTCCGATAGTTTAAAAAAAATAAATGAAAAACAGAAACCCAAAAATAAATGAAAAACGTAAACAAAAAAAAAACGTAAACAAAATAAGTTTGTAGTGTAATAATCATGTGTACTTCCAGTTCAGGTCCAGCTCAAAAATACATCACAGGTGCCGCCATCTTACCTTGGCATCACAACAAAACAACCCTATTGATTCACAATTCCCATTGCCTTTACCAGTCGATTTGAACCCAGAAGTTCAAAGTTCGGCGCTAATTATTTTTTAAAAAAAATCTAAGGGTAATTAAAGGGTTAACGTTCTGATTTTGTTTTTTGTTACGCAGCTCCAATTCCCCTGCCTCCCATCCCACACCCATGATAAAATCTAGGGGGAGCTTTCTATCGGCATTTGTATTATTGGGTTCAATAGGTATGGGTAAGGGTATGTATGGGTAAGGGTATGTTGCCATGTTGCGTAAATGAATCCACGTCCACATGCGGTGGCCAATGGCCGCATGATTTTTCTAGTAACACTGTGGTATCAATGGCACAATCATTGGCCAGCACATGTGGGCGTGGTTTCGTCCACATGTGGCTGCCGCAATGTGGGAACATAGCCTATAAGTGTATGCAGTGGGCTCCCTCTAGTGGTGGTTGCAGGCAGACAGAATTATATCATTTTTTTCTATGGCTTGTATGAAGCGAAACAGGGGATTTGGAGCCACCACCTTTTGTAAAGATATATTTTGAAATTAATCAGCACAAGATTTTGGACCTACTTAGATTAAAAAAGGGGAACAGACAAGAGACAAAGTAAAAACGTGGCCAAGGGTCAGGATCGGAAATCAGCAACTAGAAAGAAGTGTTGAAACTAGCAATATAGCACTCGGTCAGAACCAAAACATCCAAAAATATAACTGATCGGGCACAAGGCACAAGACGCTCAGTGATTGTCAGGAGATGTGGGGCTTAAGGCTGATATTACAAGGCCCGACATGGGCCATGTAAACGAGTGCCAATCAACGTGACAGCTCGTTGATCGGCGCTCGTTACTCCGATCGCTCGTCCCTATACATTTCTATCATGGCGGCAGCGCGTCTCCCTGTTTACACAGACGTGTTGCCAAAAACAATAATAGTTTTGTCTGCAGCCGGCCCCATTTATAGTGGGTAACTGGAAGCGCCATTGTGCAGGCAAAGACAGTGAAGGGGCCACAGTGCTGGTACATCCTCAGGATCAGTGGGAGTTCCAGTGGTTGGACCCCCACCCATCAATCAGAATATGATGCAATATCACTTATGAGATGGGAATAACCCATCTGTCTGATTAGTGGAGCCCAATGCAGACATACACGCTAAACGTGGGAGAAAAACGTAGTGTGAACCCAGCCTTAAAAACTGCATCGTATGGCATCATGATTTCATCAGGTTGATTTTTGCTAATTTACAAGTAATTGGACCCATGTAGACCAAGAACTAGAGAACTTGTGAAAGAATGCGCCATGTTGGGGGAAGAAAAAAAACATCAGAAGCTCCCTCAAGCTGGCACATGGAGAGCTACCCACATGTCCAGGAGATACTGTAGGTGCTCTTCATACCTATATTACCTTGTAGTGTAGGAACTTGTCCACTAGTAAATATTATTTCCATTGTGACCGTTTTCTCAGAGGAAAGGTTGAGGTTGACCAGTGAAGAGACGAGTAGATATCTTAGCGGCTGACTTTGTTGACGTCACATCTCTCCAACAGACTACAGGCTCCTGGACAGATAGGTTAGCTGAATTCTACACATTATTTGATTATTAACACTAGGTTGGGTACCCCAGTCTGATTTTTAGGGTCACCCACTGTTATTCACTGCCCTTTGGGTCAACCATCTAGAGCACTGCTAATGCATCTGGAATATATTGAGAAAACCAGGCCGTCAATAGTCAATATTGTGGCCACATTTTACTCGGCATGCAGAAAAAAAAAATTTTTGGGGGATCAATAGAGTTTTTCATGTTTCTGTGGGGCTACTAATACTAGAATGTTTTAGGAAACAAACACGCTGATCTTTAGACCATTTTAAAGAAAGTCTGTAAACAAGCAATGTCTACGAGAACAAAGTAGCACAAAAAGCCCTCCAAGAAATCCAACTCACCACAGACTGTGCATACAATATGTTGGGTGTGGCCCTTTAGCCCTCATCCTAATCAAGGGGTTCCCTTTTGGTTTCCGAAATTACAGAGTTTACATACAGTCTGGCTTTAAAAATAAAAGACGTTATAAAGTGGAAGTGAACTATTATTTTTGTTACTATTCCTTTTTTTTAAGAGCACATTTTTGGTGTCAAGGCTTTGCTGCTCTGGGACCTCTAACTGTTCTACACTGGGGTATATCTTCTTCCTATGCCAGCCAGGTATGCTCTTCTTCCTCATATCCTCCTTTTAAGTATCTGTGGAGCTATCATCTAGTCACAAAGTCACCCATACTTCATAGAGATGCATAGTCCCTACGCAGCCCAGTTTCCTCTCTGTGGCAGTATATCAGTCGAAGGTTGACTTTAGACATTCATCAAGCTCCTCCATTAAATAAATGGTGACCGTTTGAGGCTTCAGACTTTAGGAAAAATAGACATCGTCCTCGTATATGGAATTTAAAGCTCCATGTACCTAACCCAGATTATTGATAGGACCAGTTAGACACGTCTTTAATGTCCGTTTTTGTTGAAGTTTCTAAGAGGCTATTGTGAATGTCTTTGAAACACCTGATTACAGGAAACCTAAGAATCAAGTTGGACAGGTACTCTTCCAGAGAAGTGAATGGAGATAACAAGAGACAAATAAGGATTGAGATTAGCTTTCATGGTACTTGACTAATTTTGTTAATCACCATTCACTAGAGATTTTGGACGTGAACAAAGCCTAAATTAGCCTTTTTGTACATCTGCGTCCTGGTTCTGTTCTGGCGTCCATCGGAACGGAGCCCTGACTGACACAAACGGAAACCATAGGTTTCCATTTCCAACACCATTGATTTCAATGGTGACGGACCCGGTGCCAATGGTTTCCGTTTGTCTCAGTTGTGCAAGGGTTCTGTCGTTTTAACGGACTCAATAGCATAGTTGACTACGCTATTGATTCCGTCAAAGCGACGGAACCCCTGTTCAACTCAGACAAACGGAAACCATTGGCACCGGATCGGTTACCATTGAAATCAATAGTGATGGTGATGTGTCAGTCAGCGCTCCGTCGGAATGGAGCCCTAACGCAGATGTGAACAAAGCCTTAGACCATTTTCTGCCGCCAACTTTTCGTGCCATGAAAAAGCGTGACAGATGCCGACCGAAGACAGATTTCTTCACGAAAGTTGATCTGCCGTGTTGGATTTTGTCGGGTGCAGTCCGGGGAAAGTCGTTCATGTCAGATCTTATCAATAGAAGTTCAGACCAGGCCGCAGATCAAGGCAGAGATCTGATTTGTTGTTTCAATTTATGGCGTTGTCATCCAGGACCAGCCATGAACGAATAGTATTTAAAAAAATGTCCGTCTCAAATCACTAATGTATGGCCAGCCTAAGACTGTATACATGCTACAATTTGGCGATTCTCAATTTTTGGATTTTGTACAAAAAGGGCTTAGCTGCAGATGTGAATGATTGATTTAATGCATTTATTGCAGATTGACATTGTGAAACCAGTTATTCCTATGCTGACGACTGATAAAGGGAATAGGGCAAAATATTGGAATGGTCTTCTAATTCGGAGGCAAATGTTGCTTTATGTGTATTCTGCTGTGTAAAGTGACCATTCCTAGACTCTCTAAATAGCTTATTGCCTCTTAATCTCATGTTGATTCAGATCAAAAATAAAAACATAGCTGTGTTGAACCCTTATTTAGTCACAGAGTCACCCAGGCTTCATAAAAATTCATAGCCTCTGCTCTCCCTCTTTTCTCTGTAACTTCTCCTGTTAGGTTGCACGCTTATATGGGATGCCTGAGCATTGGAAGACAAAGTAAGATATTAATTTATACAGTAGAAATCAGTTTTTATCACCATGACACTTCTGTACTGGTCAATTAACGCTAATCTTTTCCAGTCATATTGTTTACAAGTATCAATATATCTATGGGTTCCTGTAGTCATTAAAGGGATTGTAAAATCAGAACTACCTCTGGCCATATGTCCTATTGGGACACCCCTCTATGAACCATATTGGAGGGCCTCTGACAAGCAGTGACTTCCGTTCTGGCGGACTCATGCCATCCATGTATTCATCTGAATGGTCGCCATGTAATACTACGTTTCCCCTGCATGCATAGCTGGCTAAAGCTTCCCCCGGCAAAATCTTCTTTTTACCGGGTGTCTCAGGAACTGGCTGTGATCAGGTGATCGCTGCGGCGGCTCTTAGATTAAATGGGTTGTCTCATCTTTAGAAAAAATGTATATAATGAATACAATAGAGGGGAGTCCCCCCCGCTACTTACCACCATATTAACCGTACATCATACATATTTTGGTAAGGGCCAAGAAATTAAGGTATAAAAGTTGCGCTCAGTACCAAATTGGGGCCCCCAAACACCCATTCAATAGGTTCCTGCATTATATGGATGGTGGGGAACTTTGCAAGCCAAGTTTGGGAAATCAAAGCGCGACACATCCACATCGCCAGGGTAAGAGAGCGCATCACGTTTTGGATTATTTCTATCCTCGCTGAAGATATGGGAGCGTTTACAATGCAGTTGAAATTGGGCACACACATAGGATGGACATCTCTGGTGGGCCCAAGATACCCCATCTCCACATTGGGGTCACCCACACATTTCGTGCTTTCGACATAAGGAATCTCTCAACCTGGTCCGGTGTCTATCCAACTTAAGGCTGCAATCACACATGCAGTTTTTGACACCGTTTTTTGAGCCAAAGCCAGGAGTGGATATAAATGGGAGGTAAAGTATAAAGGAAAGACCCCCCTACTGTACATCTACTTTCTTTTGTATCCACTCCTGTTTGTTTTGTTTTTTTAGCCAATAGAAAACTGGGTGTGTGATCCCAGCCTAACGCGGACCCTAGACATTTCATTTTTGTCTATGTCCAAATGGGATTAACCAATAATTGTAAGCCTATAGGAGCCAATGATGGTGCGACAGGGATCCCACAGACTGGATTTCCACTGTTCTTGTTTCTCTAAGATACGTACTCAACGCCAGAAGTGCCGCTTATCCCCTCCCTTAAAAAAATAACTATTACCTGGCATGTAACTAAGGTAAGTGGGCGGTGCATGACAAGGATTCAACTAACATGCTCCGCCCCCTCAGGGTTAAAGTAGTGGATTAGTTATTGCCCAGACTCTACCTTTAAGGGAGAGTCCCTAGGTCTAATGAGAAACACAAGAGCCTTGACAGCAATGATGGTGGCGTATTCTGTTGATACTCAAACCCTCTTGCCCAAAATATGATTGGATTTTTTGGTTATCCTCATTTCTTTCCAACTCTCTGTCTGTAGACACAACATGCACCGAGACTAAGGGAAAGCAAGAGGCTGATAGATCCTGTCCGACTACCTAATTTGAATAACCACTTTTAGGGGTTACCCTATCACAGCTCCCCCTAGTGGTAGACCATATGTACCAATAAACTCATCTATTTTATAAAATGCTATACGATTGCATAAATTACCCATGTATTTTTTATTAACACTTCAATAGTGAGATTCACACAGCCGGCATCTCCATAAAGGTTACATAGTATGGGAAACACGAGTGTAGGTCAAATTTCGCCAGTCCACTGACGGATCCGCAGATACTATTGACCAGTCTTGGCGATTGCCTGGAAAGAGCGAGTTGCTTTATTTATTTTTTCTGTAACCATGGATACTGCAATTGACCGAGTATAAATAAAAGACTAACTCTGATCCACCCTCTTATCGTCAATGCTGCAGAGACCGTGGAGAAGGTCACTTAGATGTGAAGATGAAGTACGAGGCTCGTGATGTTGTCCTCACTGGAGTGGAAATCCCTGGTTGGAGGAAAGGTGTCTATTATGACGGAGATGACTTTTTTTTTTTATAATAATCCGGTCAGTCAGTGTAATTGGTGCAATTTAATTAGTCTTTATTAAAAATTTGTTTTACTTTTTTAGATACACCTGCTCTATATTTTGTATACAGAGCAGCTGTATGTAGAGCTTAATTCTGTTCCCATCAGGTCCGCGGGACTGACTGGTTCAGTGTCAGCGATCCATCTGTCATCCATCGCATCTAAGTTCATAACACACGCAGGGCCCACTGACACTGAACCAGTCAGGTCGCGGGACTGACTGATTCAGGTCAAACCTAAAGATACAGCTGCTCTGTCTAGAGCATACAGAGCAGCAAATCTAGACCGGATTGTCAGTTCCGTTATATATTATATATATATATATATATATATATATACTGGCCATCTTCTTTGAGAAAACCGCCCCTGTAGGAAAAATAAAAAGATCAGTCCCTCTCTGGCACATAAGGTTCAGAGGACGGGCCTCTTTCTCACCTACTGTCAATATCTAAGACATCTGCCCGTATACGGCTGCTATAACTTACATTCAAAATTAGAATAACTTTAATTGTAATGGTGACAAATTCACAAAAGCAGACCGAAAATAGATTTTTTTTTAGATTTTTTTAATTGAACTGATATAAAAGTGGTACAAAATATTTTCTTACAAATCTTTCAAACATAATATACATCATTTAATTTATCAGCAAAAATACTTTCTATTTAACAAAAAAAAAAATGCATTTAAAGCCTTGAAGGAAGACATTGTAGGGTGTCCCGATGACAGACTTACTTGCCAGTAAAGGGTTAAAAAAAAACAGAGCGCTGACATGCTACTGACCAATCGAGAGGAATGCTCCGACGCTCTCCTCCAATCAGTGTTCCCAACTACCCTCACCGTCCTGTGGCACTAATAATCCGCCAGGGACTGTTCGCACTGGACACCCTCCTCATTTAAAGGTCAATACCAGGAAAAGTGAACACAAATATCACCAGATCCAAACATGCAACACCTGAATTCGCTCCGTGCCAGTGCTAGAAACCTACAATTAAAGGGGATGGGGGGCCCAATAAAGCGTCCTCATGATCATTCGTGTCTTATTATGTCGCAGCCACATAGCTGGCAGTTTTGAGGGCTCGTTTAGTGGGTGCACTTGGACGCCACCAGTCTGTCACTTTAAAAGCGATATCCGTTTTGGACAATCCTTTAAGTACTGTAGTTCCCGCTGCTACCAGCTAATCTTAGGTTTTTCATTGCTCAGACCCATATGAGCAACAACTATCACCGAGGGACACGTCTCATGCAGCGACGCTGATTGGGAATGAAGCCCATTGAAATCACGGACATGCCAGGTTCCCCCCAAAACGACACTGTGGCTCCCCCATCTGGCTAACAGAGAAGTGCCAATAGGGGATCCTTCTCTCTATTCAATACATATGCCCTAATATAAAGAGGGGTTCAGTAATGCTGCTTCTATCCACAGTAGATGATTGGCTCTCCCTCACCACTATATAGGACGGATCCTCATGAGTTGTGGTCAGAACTGTATAAAGAACACCTACAAATTATTAATTGAAAAAACACTCCAAATGGGCTCCGTCTATCAAAATTAGGAAAAAATGGCCTTGCCTCATAGTAACCAATCAACTTTTATTATAAAAAGCGCACTGGAAAAATAAACCACAAACTCTGGTTGCCGTGTCCAACAAGACCACTTATTCTCGGACACTTTTTAAGGCTATGTTTACATCCAATACTTCTGAATGGGGCTGTTTCTTCAGCATGTGAATAGATTTCTGCAAACCCCATACAAATGAATGGAACAGATTCAGAAATTTCTGCCTAAAGTGTCACAAAAATGAACAAGTAGTCGCAATAAAGTAGTACAAAGTCAATTGATTGTCGCTTAAAGGGGTTGTCCCAAGATGAAATGTTATCACCTAACCACGGAATGTGTGATAACCTGCTGATCAGTGGGGGTACGACCGCTGGGATCTCCACCGATCACAAGAACGGGAGTACTGTTCCTCCGAATTAATGGAGCAGCAGGTCACGCATGCGCACTGCTGCTCCTTCATTCATTCTCTATGGCACTGCCGGACATAGCCGAATACAGCTGCTCCATTCATTCGGAGGAAAGTTCTCGTGATCAGTGCCGGTCCCAGCGGTCGGACCCCCACCGATCAGCAGGTTATCACATATCCCGTGGTTAGGGGATAACATTTACTCTTGGGACAACCCCTTTAGAAAAAAAAAAAATCACAAATGTATTATATTATAAGCATAATAAGACAATACCAGAGGACACTTTGTTAGGTGGAGCCTCTTATTTCATCATTGTAATAGGAAAAGGGTACAAATTATTCGGCTGGATTCCCACAGTGCAGATTTTGCCTGAATTTTTTTTAAGCCAAAATCTGGATTGTATCGCAGACCTATAAGGCCTTATATATATATATTCGGTTTAGAGTCCGTTCCTGGCTTAAAAAAAATACATGTAAAATCTGCACTGTGTGAACCCAGCCTTATAATACATGGAAGTGGGTGTTGATCTCCAGTGTAATCCTGTAGTAAGAATACACCGGCGCGGGCGTCAGCACTGGTGCGCTTTGTATGAAGATGAATGGGTCGCCGGCACCGTGGTGAATACTTGGTTCTGAAAGACAAAGATCTTCACTCTCTCAAAGACCCAGAGGAAGATGAGCAGGACGCTGACATACTGGATCCAGGCGTATTTGATCATCTCCCAGAAGCCGGGCTCATATCTGCTGCCGACAGTGAAGGACTAAACAGAAGATGATGGAGCGCAGGAAATTGAATGAAGAAAGCGAGGAAATGAGCGGGACATCAAAGAAGTATTAGCATTTGTTTCAAGAAACATTTGGTGAACAGAAGCAGAAGATGGAACGGATGGAACGGGGTCAGTGGACCTTCAGCGTGTGACCCTGCACGTATATGTATCTGGCAACTGCATAAAGAGCAACTCCACAATATATATCCAATATCAGAATTACTGTATACAAGCCGGAGTATATAACAACTGCATAAAGAGCAACTCCACAATATATATCCATTATCAGAATTACTGTATACAAGCCGGAGTATATAACAACTGCATAAAGAGCAACTCCACAATATATATCCAATATCAGAATTACTGTATACAAGCCGGAGTATATAACAACTGCATAAAGAGCAACTCCATAATATATATCCATTATTGTAATTGCTGTATACAAGCCGGAGTAGATCAAATGAAATTCTGTGTCTTCGCTGTCAATAGAAGAGGCTGTATTACCACGGTGTGCGCCAGTATCTCCGCTGCTAGAAAGAAGAAGATTGCAGACACTGATAGGGAGCAGCGTGGCTTGAGTGCTGCTTTTCTCTGCTGTCCACACACTGCTAGTTCAGCTTTGTACTGAGGAGCTGAGCCATGTTTGGTTGCTATCGATACTGAGTCCCTAGCAAGCAGTTTTAGATCCTTAAGGGCAGAATTGCAACTGAATTGAGGGAAGAAAATTCACAATTAGGCTGAGCAGAGGCCTTAAAGGGGTTGTCCAGAATTAGAAAAACATGACTGCTTTCTTTCAAAAACAGCGCCAGACCTGTGCATGGGTTGTGTCTGGTATTGCAACTCCGCTTCATTGAAGTGAATAAGGCTGAGCAGCAATTCCAAACACAACACAGATGTGGCGCTGTTTTTGGTAGAAAGCATGTTTTTTTTAAATACTAGACACCCTCTTCAAACCATGCATTTTTTGTTATCTCTTACTGCCATATTTTACATGGAGAAGACGTACTAAAAATATTACAGCTTGAACTCTGTTCACACGGCGAAACTATTCCTGCCGTCGGCAGAAAGATTCCGAAGATCGTGAAGGACGCTCCTTTTTCCAGCTAGCGGGAGAAAGAAGTGTCGGACGCCCATTAAAATGAATGGGAGGCGGAATTTTGCGACTGGCTCCGCCGCAAAAATTCCACTGTGTGAACAGAGCCTAAGGCTAGGACTACATGGCAACTTTGGGTGCAGTGTTGATGCGACTTTGTTGAGTGACTTTTTACAGTGGGAAAATTACCTTTTGTGCTGGAACTATTGATAAGCGGCCAAGAACCTATATATAGAAGATACAATCCATTCCCATAGATGTGACCCAGGTCAGGTGCGGGGGCCGCAGCCATACCAGTGAGGATGGTTCCCTGACAATGGAGCTTCCCTTTCTATTAAATGTTATTTTGATCTTTACTTGTTTTATTTTGTACAGTCTTTAAACATCAACATTTTGGAAGGAGTCTTTGTTCCATACAAATATTCTCAGCAGAAACTTTCACCCAGGGAGGGAACATTTCCATTGTTGATAGAAGTAACCCTGTGATGATTGTTTGCAGAACTATGGAAAACGTACAGACCCATTGTCTTCTTTACCTTTTCTTGAAGTGCATGGGGGGGGGGGGGGGATTTATTAAAGGGTAACTAAACCTTTAAAAAACTTTTGACATGTCATAGTAACGTCCGGAGTTTTGATCGGTGGAGGTCCGAGCATTGAGACCCCCACCGATCGCTAAAACAAAGCGGCAGAAGCGTTCAGGTGAGCCCTGTACCGATTCGTTTCCGAACGGCTTTACTTGGAAAGCCGAGCGAGTGTTGTATACACTCAGACTTTCTATTGAGCTCGTGCACCGCTCTGAAGAAAGCCGATCAGAAATCCATCCGAGTGCTTCTGCCAATGCGTTTTAGCGATCGAGTAGGGGGGGGGGGGGTCTCTGTGCTCGCACCTCCACCGATGAAACCTTTAAAGAGAAATTACAGTTTCCGCAAATGAAAGGTAATTTTTTTTTGTATTATTAAAAGTTATACAACTGTGAGAGTATTTTTTTGTATCAATTCCTCCTGCTTTTCAAGAACTCTGCTTGCAGTCATTCAATAGGAACCTTCATTGTTTACAACCAATAATTAGTCCTGGTCATGTGGACACACAGGTGCGCGGCTCGTTACAGTATGTGTATCAGAGCTGTGTCTTGTAACGAGCCATGCACCTGTGTGTCCATCACACGACCAGGACTAATTATTGGTTGTAAACAATGAAGGTTCCTATTGAATGACTGCAAGCAGGGATCTTGAAAACTGTGAAGAATTGATACAGAAAGTATATTAGAAAATTGTAAGACTTTTTACTATACAAAGAATAATCTTTTTATTTGCTGGAACCGGACAACCCCTTTTAAAGCAGTAATGTTGTAGTTTATGTAAAAGCTGCTCTTTGCTCTGGTTCATAAAGGGGTTTCTAATACAGTGGCCCTCAACTTGTGTCTTTCTAGTTGTCACAGAACTACAACTCCCAGCATGCTTTGACAGCCAGAGGCTGGAGGAAAAGGATTACAATAATAAAAGGATATGAAATAGTTTCCAGGGGGTAACGGATAACGGCATTTATTACAAATGGATCAGAAGTGCCTCTTCCCACCATCCATATTGGGTTAGAATTGCTCAAGACTGTAGTCACTGCAACGACACAAACATGTGATATATCTGTCATTAAAATGGATTGATAGGAGGAAGGAAGACAAATGGTAATGTAGATAATCAGGTGTTATTTGGAGAAAATCAATGGAGAGAATTCGAAGGACCCGAAGGGAAGATGGGGCATTCTGGAGAAACACTATTCATATGATCGCATGGGAGCCCTCATGGTTTACTTCCAGGGGATGAAAATCTGCCCTGGTTATGTGATGATCACACATGTCCATGGCTTGTTAGGCCCGGTTCACACAGAGTTTTTAGCCGCTCGCAGGGGGAAAAAAAAAGCGGCATGACCTTACCTGCCGCAATTCCTGCCACGTACCTTCCATTGAAATCAATGGGAGGCAGAAAAAAACCTGCGGCGCTAGTTTCCGAGCGCTTTTCGCTGAGTTTTTTGCCAAAACCGTGGCAAAAGCACAGGCAGGTCAAAATCCTGCCTGCAAAAAACTCTGTGTAAACAGGGCCTTATAGTGTCTTGTGTCCATCAAAGATTTTTTAAATTCCCATTCAATGATTACAAGCAGAGATCTTACAAACCATGAGATATTGTTACAGGAAGTATATTAGAAAGTTGTGTAACTTCAATTTAGAATGAATAATCTTTATTTGCTTTATGACATTTATGGTTTGGAGTCAGACCGTCACAGTGTCTGATTCCTATTATATTCATTATAGTAAATGCGGGATACAGAAACATGAGATACAGGCATAGGGTCACTCGGCAGTTCCCTTATCTCAGTCGCTATAGGGGTGCAGTCACATGTGGCGGACTTGCTTTGTATTTCTGCTATTTGTGCTGTGAAGAACTTTACAATGTATGGGAAAAACATGCCGCAACGCAAGATCTAGAGAAATCTGCGGACTATTTTTCCTATAGGCTTACATTGTACAAAGCAAGTACCCACGTGTGACTGGAGAGTGACCACGCATGCCAGGACCGGAGGAGAGATCAGCGGCAGACCCGTCAGTTCGGACACCCACCCGTCAGACATGTTTTGCACTTACCGTTCCTCTCCTGATAGGCTGATATTATGTTTGTCAGATCATAAGAACTTGCAAATGGGCTTGTTCCATTGACCACAGACACCTGCCATGTAAGTAGAATGAGAACAGCAATAAGAGTACAATATTATTATTATTATTCCTGCTCTATCATCCCCACATCTGGCCGCCTACTCCTCTTTTTTGATGAATTTGTCTTATTTATATGCATTGCCACTGATGAAACGGAAGACTAGAATAAAGGCACATGTGCTGCATGAAAAGACTCACGAGGCCGGGGAACGTGTCTTATTTTACAAATTCAGAGCAAAGCAAAGCAGCACAATGCTGGGTTATTATTGTAATCCAGGATACCAATAATCCGGCACCTGATAATCCAATGCCAGTCGCATCAGTGGCGTTTCAGAATATGGAGCGCAGGACAATTGGATATTTATTCCATTTTTATTGTAATTGTAACATATTTCGAATCTGAAGCTGTTAGCGGCAGATTAACAAATCCAATTTAACCTGTCATGTCCCCTATGGTTTATAACGTCAGGTTCTTCTTACATTGTAGGTGGTGTCCAGTCCCTGGTGTCTTAGAGGTCGTCTCTGCTGAAGTCTCAGGTCCCCGTTGATATAGAGCTTGGCTCCAGGAACAGGAGAGGTTTGCTGGATGAATGCCATGCTCTGCATAACAAATGTTGACATCCTCTGCAAGAATCGCCACATACAGAAATGTTATATGAGGAGGGATCAGTCTAAAATCATACAGCGCTATAATGGGTAGTATCAGACTCCCCACCCCCCTCAATGGACAGATACCTCACTGATGGCTAGTGCGAGTGATAGATATCCTCTATATGGCTGCCCTTAAAGGGCTATTCCTAGATTATTTTATTTAGTCCTCTTATTCATGAAGAATAAGAGAGCTTCTCAATTACTTGTTTTTAAAAAAAACTTACAGCGCCCCTGACCTGAGCGCTGCGGCATGTAAATATTGCAGCGACGCTCAAGTTTGTCTATGTCATAGATTGTGTGTGTCCCTGCTGCAGCCATGTCACATACTGACAGTATGTGACAAGACCGCATTGGGGACACCCAATATACAGATTGGAGAAGGGGGCTCATGTACAGCCTGTACCCCTTTAAAGAATATCTACATTTTTGAAGCAACTTTGTAAATAGTTTTGATTAAAACTTGACTACCGTTTTATGTATACAACTCCTATGCAGACCTATGTCTCCATGGTTACAAACGAACCCTATGTACATTCTGATCCTAGAGTCACGTACTACTCTTTCTTCTTCATGCACACCTACACAGTAGGGTAGATGAAAAGGAGTAGCACATGATTGCAGGACCAGACTACACACAGGATTTGTTTGTAGTCTGTAACCATGGAGACACATAGGTTTTAATAGAAGCTGTATATTTGGTTGCAATGGGGAGCATAGCTTTTAAGAAATCTATAAGTTTATGTATAGGTTTTATTGTGTGATGTAGTGGGTAGTTTCAATAGGATTCTTCTAGGTTCCATAAATCTATTTATACGACGCACGTTCAGCAGATGTCCTGTGTACTTACATACAGCTGGTAGGAGAAGGTTAGAATAAGTTGGACACCGTATACGTCCTCCACGGGTAATAAAGGAAGCTCCAAATTGAAATTCAACTGGTCCATCTTTCCATCTTGGTTTTTATCTTCTTCTCGAACCTACAAGACGTATAAAATATGAAGGAAGGAAACTATGACAGTAGACACCAAAGTGAAGCACAAGAACACAGTAATGAGACTCCACGTGACAGTAAGACATGGCTGCAGAACTCTACTGTAAGGGAAATGTACCGTAGTGTCATCATAGCTCTGACCGCGAGGACCAATCCGACAACACCTTTCATACTGGGGTTGCATCTCCACCTTTGCAACCAGTTAGTTCATTGCTACAATGCAGAAAATAAAAAAATACAGCCACTTTGCAAGTAGTCTTGATTCAAAATCTACTACCGTTTAGAGTACACAGCTCCTATGCAGACCTGATAGTCTCCATGGTAACAGGCTAAAAACAAATGTTGTGTAGTCCAAGCCTGAAATCATGTTACTCCCTTCCACCTGTTTCCTCTTCTTATGGCTGTAAAAGATAGAAAGAAAAGGGGGCAGAGGGAGTGGAGGAACACATGACTGCAGAATCAGACAACACAGGGTTTGTTTGTAGTCTGTAACCATGGTGACACATAGCTATGCATAGGAGCTGTATACACAAAGTGGTGGGATACTGTCTCTTTTTTGTTATTTAACATACATTAGAGCTATAAGAGAAACTGTTTGCAAAAGTAGACATAGCCTTTAACCCCAGTATGGAGGTGCACAACATTATAAAAGGGGTTGTCTGATTTTTTTCCCCTCTGCTGGACCCCCCACCCCTGCTCGGTTTGGTGGTGCACAAGTGGTAAACATATACTGGACAATTTGGCACGGATCTGAAAAGTATTCTCATGTTTTTGCTATTGAGAAACTTGTTAGAAAATATGAAGATCGACATATTGGATTGTAGGGCGTAAATAATAATCTTTCTAGGTCAGTAAAGGGGTTTTCCCGTAATCATTATTGATCACCTATCCACAGGATAGGTGATAAATATCTGATCGTGGGGGTCCGACCACCAATCACGAGCTTACCTTGCCGTTCCTGTGAGCCCCGTAGGAATGGAGTGGTAGTGCGCATGCTCAACCACCGCTGCATTAATTTCTATGGGGCTGCCAAAGATGGCGCTTGGCAGCCCCATGGAAATGAATGGAGCAGTGGTCCTGCCTGCTCACTACCACTTTATTTCTATGGGGCTCACAGGAGATCCAGACCTGGGGAAAAGTCATGTATGTTCACTATACAGAACACTGCTACATACCGACACTTGGGGTATCCGAAGCCGGTCCCCCACTAAGTTGTTGAATCCTTGAAATGTGCTCCAAGCAACGTAACCCCCACTGCTGCTGGTAAGGGCGATCAGTAACGCCTCATAGCGGAAATGAACGTTGGGTTGTTCCTCATAAGTGCTTTGTTTCAACCAAAACCCTTAAAAAAAATATGGAGTGAAAATACTGTAAGGGCTGAAATGTATTGAGTGATGTGATAGAGAATGAGGTCTCACCCTGGCTGCGATAGGCAACTAAAAGTGGAGGAATATAGGTCAACGCCAGCACCACGAGGAGGAAGAGCGAGGCTCTGGAGCACATACTGGTTCTGTATCTGACAAGCAGCGGGTGAGAGTAGACTTCATAGATCGCCATCGTGGAGACGTGGGGTGTCCGCACCTGCTCACGCTTTATATTCTTTACGGTCCGGACTCTTTTTCTGCTTTTCACATAAATCCTGCTGTTTAAAGGGACAGTAATCATTTGTAAATACATGTAAATGGATTTAAAAGACACCATGACAAATATTAGACATGGCGACGGATATTTACCCTTCACCCCCCCCCCCACGATATTGTATATAGTGTCTTATACTTTACTTATATATTCTCCTGTGTACCTGTTCTGTATAAGCAACACCCAAACCGCATCCAAACCTTCTACATACCTCTCACTTATATCTCCTCCTATGTACCTCTGATAGATCGATATCTAATCCTGTGTACATATATATATTTATTTATTGTACCTCTGTTCACCCTGCTATGTCCACCTCTATATATCATCCCCTCATGTGTCAGGTCACCCCCCAGTCTGCACTCCTCGTCTCCCCAGAGCTCCTCTCCTTCCTCCCCGCCATCTTGTGATTAGATGTGGACGAGCAGATTATAAATTGGGACCCCCGTTTACCACACACAGGAGCTTCTACACGCGCGGGCTCCTTACTGATGTCGCCATAGCAACGGACGCCATCAACCGGAAATACTCGACACTGTCAAGCCGTACACCGGAAGGAATTGCTGAGCACGTGATCTTGGGCAGCCCATATACATGCAATAGGCACTGCAGTGTGATCTTTGTATAGTAGTGCTCTGCGCCCTGTGGCTTAGACAATGCTGGGAGTCGTAGTTCAGCAACTGGAGGGAATACAGGATGCAGAGCCCTGCTGTACAGTAAATATCAGCGTTACACGACACAATGAGAAGGAATTGATATTCAGGAGTAGTTTATTGTGACTTTGTAGAACAATATATATTTATCATTAGGCACAAGATCAAAGTGGTAAATCCGTCTCACAAAGTCAGAGCTTCAAGACATTATAGTGCTGTCCCGGCCTCCCAGAAGTATTGCAAAGAGGGACAAGGCTAATTTTTCACTGTTAATCCACGCCTCTAACCCCGCCCATACACCCAGTCCAGCCCACACAGTACAATGCCCCATAGTGGCCCCCACACAGTATAATGCCCTATAGTGGCCCCACACAGTATAATGCCCCATAGTGCCCCCACACAGTATAATGCCCTATAGTGGCCCCCACACAGTATAATGCCCCATAGTGGCCCCCACACAGTATAATGCCCTATAGTGGCCCCCACACAGTATAATGCCCTATAGTGGCCCCACACAGTATCAGTATAATGCCAAATAGATGCCCCCACACAGTATAATGCCCCATATATGCCTCATACAGTATAATGCCCCATATATGCCTCATACAGTATAATGCCCCATATATGCCTCATACAGTATAATGCCCCCATAGATGGCTCATACAGTATAATGCCCCATAGATGCCTCATACAGTATAATGCCCACACAGATGCCCCCATACAGTATAATGCCCCATAGATGCCTCATACAGTATAATGCCCACACAGATGCCCCCACACAGTATAATGCCCCATATATGCCTCATACAATATAATGCCCCATATATGCCTCATACAATATAATGCCCCATATATGCCTCATACAATATAATGCCCCATATATGCCTCATACAGTATAATGCCCCCATAGATGGCTCATACAGTATAATGCCCCATAGATGCCTCATACAGTATAATGCCCACACAGATGCCCCCACACAGTATAATGCCCCATATATGCCTCATACAATATAATGCCCCATATATGCCTCATACAGTATAATGCCCCATAGATGCCTCATACAGTATAATGCCCACACAGATGCCCCCATACAGTATAATGCCCCATATATGCCTCATACAGTATAATGCCCCATATATGCCTCATACAGTATAATGCCCCATATATGCCTCATACAATATAATGCCCCATATATGCCTCATACAGTATAATGCCCCCATAGATGGCTCATACAGTATAATGCCCCATAGATGCCTCATACAGTATAATGCCCACACAGATGCCCCCATACAGTATAATGCCCCATAGATGCCTCATACAGTATAATGCCCACACAGATGCCCCCACACAGTATAATGCCCCATATATGCCTCATACAATATAATGCCCCATATATGCCTCATACAGTATAATGCCCCATATATGCCTCATACAATATAATGCCCCATATATGCCTCATACAGTATAATGCCCCATAGATGCCTCATACAGTATAATGCCCACACAGATGCCCCCATACAGTATAATGCCCCATATATGCCTCATACAGTATAATGCCCCATATATGCCTCATACAATATAATGCCCCATATATGCCTCATACAATATAATGCCCCATATATGCCTCATACAATATAATGCCCCATATATGCCTCATACAATATAATGCCCCATATATGCCTCATACAGTATAATGCCCCATAGATGCCTCATACAGTATAATGCCCACACAGATGCCCCCATACAGTATAATGCCCCATATATGCCTCATACAGTATAATGCCCCATATATGCCTCATACAATATAATGCCCCATATATGCCTCATACAGTATAATGCCCCCATAGATGGCTCATACAGTATAATGCCCCATAGATGCCTCATACAGTATAATGCCCACACAGATGCCCCCATACAGTATAATGCCCACACAGATGCCCCCATACAGTATAATGCCCACACAGATGCCCCCACTGAATCCGGGACAGTTGGGAGGTTTGGTTGTCCTCTTATATAGCGAAAAGGTGCCAATATGCCCCCTCAGGTACTAGGGGCAAGGAGCGACTGCATCCTCTGCACCCCGCATAACTATCCCACAGGTAATATAGCAGCATGACAATAGTGTACCCTGCACACTGGGCAGAAATTCCGCATCGTTTACACAATATAAATGTTCATGCTGCAGATTGAGGTCTCACACCGCAGGTCTATTACGCACGTGTTCTCAGCGCTTGGATGAGATTTGTTCAAATCTCATCCACTTTTCTGCTATTGTATTATGCTGCGTTTCTGTCCCATATGTAGGACCTACGGTATCTGGACAGGCCCTATTAGAGAATGAGCTGATTGGCTCAGAATGATCATTGAGGGAGTGTAGGGGTTACTTTAGGGTATGTTCACACGGCTTATTCTCGGCCGTTTTTCGGGCCGTAAACGGATGAAAAAAGGCCAAAAAGTGAGAAGCAGAGCGCCTCCAAACATCTGCCCATTGACACTATAGAAAAATAGCTAAAAAAACGGCCGTACAAAACGCAGCGAAAAACACGAGTTGCTAAAAAAAATTCTTTTTGTACCCTTATTGTATGAAGTGCTTTTGATGGGGCCGGTTACTATATTTGCCCACCACTAGTTTAGCAATAATATTGGGGAATCTCAAAAATCTTAAAGGGGTTGTCTCAGGAGACCCCTGTCCACGTTCACTGTTAGGGTATGTGCGCACGATAACGTCAATTACGGCTGAAATTACGGAGCTGTTTCAGGAGAAAACAGCTCCTGCATTTCAGACGTAATTGCTCGTACTCGCGTTTTGCGAGGCGTCCGTTACGGCCGTAATTTGGAGCTGTTCTTTATTGAAGTCAATGAAAAACGGCTCAAATTACGTCCCAAGAAGTTTCCTGCACTTCTTTGACGAGGCTGTTATTTTACGCGACGTCTTTTGACTTTGTCGCGTAAAATGACAGGTCATCGGCACAGTGCATCGTAAGACCCATTGAAATGAATGGGCAGATGTTTGCCGACGTATTTGAGCCGTGTTTTCAGGCGTAATTCGAGGCGTAAAACGCCCCCATTACGTCTGAAAATAGGTCATGTGAACCCAGCTTTAGGGCAAATAACTACATAGAGAGGGGTCCCCATCAGATTTGCGAGTTGCTCTGTAAGACCCGGCTCATCCATGCATTAAATGAATATCAGGCATGCAGTGATACATTATAAATGTATGCCTAGACGCAGCTTCCCCTGATCGCCGGAGGTGAGAGAAGCCCGACACGTGGCGATCAGCTAATTACCGCACCGGCTTCTTTTTTTTATCAAATGTTTGAAAATTGTTGGAACTTTCCGCTGCGTTAAGCAGCGTAGAAAAAAAACAAAAAGCGCCCATACTTACCTATGTCATTATCATGGTGACACGACCCTCCTCTGCCTTCCTGGATAACTCTACAGCCCATGTGACCGCTGCAGCCTGTGATTGGCTTTCAGCGGTCACATGGGATGAAACGTCACCCCAGGACTGGAGGATGAAGCAGGAAGTTCTGGGTAAGTATGAGTTTTTTTTTTTTTTTCCTCAGTTGAGATTTTTGCGGCGGAAAGATTCGCTAAGATTGGGCCGTAAGAGTCGCAACACTTTGGTTTCTGTTGCGAGTTTTGAATCCCCATTGAATTCAATGCGGAAAACCCACAACAGAAAAGCAACGAAAACAAAGCATAAATAGAATATTTACGGACCCATTCATTTCTATGGGCTATGGACACTTTTCCGTATTTTTACGGATGGGTGTTCGTGCCGTAGAAATGATAGAACGTGTCCTTTTTTGTCCGTAATTACGACACAGACTCCCCATAGAAGTCTATGGGCGCTTCCATATTTACGGACGGCTACGGATGTGCATCTATAGCCATCTGTAATTACAGAAGCGTTACTGTGCGACGCCAGGGGATTACCCGATTCCTCCTTTTTTTTTTTTGCGGATCGGTAAATACGGATGCACTACGGACCTCCTTCCATATATGTGGATGATTTACAGATGACTATAAATGACTACAGATCCGTATTTACGGATGGATGAAAAATACGGTCGTATGGACCGTTACTTGTATGGACGGCTTAAAGCCATGACATTTATTTGGGGGGGGGGGTAACGGGTATCCTGGATTTTTACCTGTCTGATTTTGGAGATAATCTATACATGCCAACGTTCCAGTATTATTCGCAATATGGGCAAAATCGGGAGTCCATGCGGTAGAAGCAATCCGTCACTGACTAATGCGCTAAATAAAAAAATGTATTGCGACATATTGGCTGACTTTGGTAACGGGGACTATTTATGGAGCGCTCTCTCACTGGCTCGGTTTATGGGGGCACTCATCTGCTTACACTGCTTATGGGGGCACTCCGGCTCAGAATGTGTAAACTCTTTGGCTGAAGTTGCATCTGGGGTTACTGTTGCTTTGTTAATGGGGGCAATTTGACCTCCTTTATGCGGGCGCAGCCTGAATATCAGGGTATGGTATATGTGCAAAATAAATATTGCCGTAATCGTGGCAAAAAAACGCACCAAAACCGCAGTGTGAGAACCCAACCACTGGATATTTGACACTTTGCTGCAATGTATTCTTAGCTTTCGGCCTCGTGCGCACAGCTGTATTACGCCATTGTTTTGTACAGAGACATAATGAAGGTCCTCGGGGGCCTCTGCTCTTCTGGATGATCATGGAGCTTTTTTCGGTACAAATCCAATAGAAGTAAAATTGCGCGGGGCTTCATCATACACCGAGGTATTCTCCCCTAGAAGCAATTCATACACACTTGGGTCTCTATTATATGAGCGTATTTGTAGATGTCCGTAATATGGATCTGTATGTCTTCCAGGGAGAGATATGTGAATGATATAAGACAGCCCCTTTAAGAACAGATGCAATAAGGGTGACGTACAGAATACATTCGGACGCATCTATAATTGAATCACACTTCATTGGGTGTTTTGCATCTGCAATATAGATGAATGGGCCGCGAAAACTGGATGGAATACGGATGTAAAATACGCACATCAGAGCCTGTACGGCAGTGCGTGGAGGCTGTACAGCTCCATACAAGCTCCGCGCGCGTGCTTTGGTGTGTATGAGCCCTTAGATCATAGAGGATTGTCTAGACAGGAAACAATTGTAGCAAACTCTCAGCCTTGAGCAGTATTGTCAGCCTCTGGATGAAAAGAATAAAGTTCCCATTCACTGACAGCAGGCAGTGATCTTGTAATGGTGAGGAATAATACAAAAGTGTATTCAGAAAAATTTCAGTACTATTCACTCTAAAATTATTTAGATTATTATTTTGCTACATAAAAAAAATACCCGAATTTTTAACTGAAATAATAAAAGGTAATAGGAAAATCTGGGGAGAAATAGAAGACACGGTCAATGTCAACGAAGGACGTAACCTACACCCACAGTGCCGGGATGACGTCATCAGCACCACACGTCACGCAATGACTGGCAGATCGCTCCTCCCAGATTTCTTCTCATGTGTGGGTGGAGTCAGGGAAGCGTTCTGCTCCGGAAGTGACGTCAGAGGGAGGCCCCGCAGTGTTGTTGTTGTCGCTGCTGTCATCGCCCGGTAACATGAAGTGGATGTTTAAAGAAGACCACGCGATGGGTGAGAGGATGGGGGCACTGGGTGAGGGGATGGGGGTCCCGGGTGGCCGGTGTTCGTCCAACACCGGGTGTAACCTGTCTGCGCCGTCACAGCCTCTATTGTACCGTACATAACAGCCCCCATCCCCCTCCGCTATGTATTCTGTCATATCACGATAGAGATCGATGTCGTGCCATTACCTCATGCTGTCACTACTCCGTGTATTGTACACTGCCCTCCATTACTCCTCCTTTCACTTTACCACAAGCTCCCATCCCCCTCCACATCAGAACATCTGCCCACAGCTAACTCTTTCCCATATATTGTGTTATATCACGATCCCCTGTCATCACACATTGCCTGATAACATCATATAATGCCCTGTGATCCCCTATAAGTTTACTTAATATCAGACTTTCGCTTTTGTCTCCAACACCCTTTACTATGTATTATGTTATATCATGACATATCACAATATCCTGACAACGGTCTTTGCCCCACACTACGATACACCACAAAACATTATACGCTTCCTGTATGCAACTACTTTCACTTTACCAGACTGCACTTCACTGTCCCATCCCCCTCGCTATATAATAGTATATCACAACATGTATCCTGACATCATTACAATGTCCCCAACACAGATCACATTTATTCTGACGTCACTATAATCTCCCTGACACGTATCACAACATATATCCTGACGTCACTATAATCTCCCTGACACGTATCACAACATATATCCTGACGTCACTATAATCTCCCTGACACGTATCACAACATATATCCTGACGTCACTATAATCTCCCTGACACGTATCACAACATATATCCTGACGTCACTATAATCTCCCTGACACGTATCACAACATATATCCTGACGTCACTATAATCTCCCTGACACGTATCACAACATATATCCTGACGTCACTATAATGTCCCTGACACGTATCACAACATATATCCTGACGTCACTATAATCTCCCTGACACGTATCACAACATATATCCTGACAACACTATAATCTCCCTGACACGTATCACAACATATATCCTGACGTCACTATAATCTCCCTGACACGTATCACAACATATATCCTGACAACACTATAATCTCCCTGACACGTATCACAACATATATCCTGACGTCACTATAATGTCCTCCATAACCCTCCACTGGACATGGAACATTTTCCCCTAAAACTGAAATAAATCTCCAGTAAACATCAGTCCTGAGTCGTCCGTCAGATCGGCTGCTTCTTATTTGTATCTGTTTCTGGGAAAGCAGGAAAGACCAATATGGCCGCCATGACATCGCCCACAGGGGGAGCCCTCCGTTTTCCTATATTCCTGAATGATCAATCTGCGGGTGATAGACAGATTACCATTCAGGGATCTGGGACAGGTGGGTGACCACTCCTTCAGGTGGCTGTCATGTTGGTCACCAGTCTACAGAGCGCGGCTCTAGGAATAACATTTACTGAGGATTTCCGGTGGAGCTCCAGTCGTTCTCTACCGGCCGAGCTGACCCAGTGTGGAGAGACGCTGCTGGCGGTGCCGGTACCCCCGGAGAATATTGTGCGCGGCTCCGGTTCTATGTAATACCGTACTCTCCGGACGTCATACATTGACACGGGTGTGTGCCGCCCAGCGCGCAGCAGCGCCTCCACACTGTCAGCTCGAGCAGTACAACTGGAGCTTCAGTATAAAAATACCCTTAATATATTATATCCCCCATCATAAGATGTCCTTCCCATCCCCCACCATATAATACATTCTGTCCTGTACATGACCCTCAGTGCTGTCTTATAGGACAACCCATCCCCCACCATACATGACCTTTACCACTATATGATGCATTCTATCCCGTCCATTATACATGGTGCATTATATTTCCATTAGACTGGAGCTACATATGGAGTAACTTGAGTGGAGCTCCGCTGCCTGTTCTCCAGTCCATCGTCCTCATCCCCGTTTCTTCTCGGGATCCTCCCACCAATTACATTGCAGCAATTGATTATACCACAAGTGTGTGATGGCTGCTGGTCCCCCAAACATATCTCCAGGATCATTCCAATAATACAGCAGCTGCTCCGACTGGTGGGACCCAATGATCCTGACCATGATGGGGGCACAGGGCACGTGGTGCCACCAGCTGTGCTGTATGGGAATAACCCTTTGCAAGTATATAGGTGTATAAATGTATTCATAGTAGTATATAGCTCGTCAGTAGAAGAGGGTCGTCCGCGGTGTCATGGACTGGACCCTTATGTTTGGCGCAATTACTCATATACTAGGAAACGGCATAAATAGCAGCTCCCTAAACGCCTGACCTCATAGAAACGCCTGTAGTGACTGATCGTAATGTCCTGCCTGGTTATTATAGGTGACTGTACACTATAAAATCCAGCTATTCAGAGCGTGTAGCTGAGGAAGAGCAACTCCCCGGCCACCCTGTGGTTTACATAGAAGGTCAGATAAGTAGGACACCACGTTACACGCCGGGCCCGGAACAATTGGTGCTGACAGTGAGCGGGTGCACGCGCTGCCCGATGGTGGATCACACATATTATCATTATTAGATGTATTGTTACTGCTATCTATCTATCTATCTATCTATCTATCTATCTATCTATCTCATATCTATCTATCTCATATCTATCTATCTATCTATCTATCTATCTATCTATCTATCTATCTATCTATCTATCTATCTATCTATCTCATATCTATCTATCTCATATCTATCTCATATCTATCTCCTATCTATCTATCTATCTATCTATCTATCTATCTATCTATCTATCTATCTATCTATCTCATATCTATCTATCTATCTATCTATCTATCTATCTATCTATCTATCTATCTATCTATCTATCTATCTATCTATCTATCTATCTATCTCATATCTATCTATCTCATATCTATCTATCTATCTATCTATCTATCTATCTATCTATCTATCTATCTATCTATCTATCTATCTATCTATCTATCTATCTCATATCTATCTATCTATCTATCTCATATCTATCTATCTATCTCATATCTATCTATCTATCTCATATCTATCTAATATCTATCTAGGGATATAGCGTGCAGACGTTGTTTCATTCACTATTTACATGTATAAATGCTACCTGGACTGATAGAGTTAAGGCCCTCTTTTACACAGGCCGATTATCGGGCAAACGATCGTTCACAGAAGGGCAGCGATCCGCAGATGAACGAGCAAACGTTGGTTTTTGCAGAAGAAAATATTATCGTTGTTGGCAGCACATCTGTGTAAACAGGAAGAAGCGCTACCGACGTGATAGAAATGTATGGGGACGAGCGATCGGAGTAACAAGCACTCATCCCCATGCTAGCGCCTTGTAAAAGGAACAATCAAGCGCCGATTAATGAGCTGTCTCGTTGATCGGCGCTCGTTTACACGGCCCATGTCGGCCCGTATTAGAGGACCCGAGTCCTGCTTCCCTTCCCACACAGTATGATTGACAACTCTTCATGTATACAAACTGATACAGAAAAAGCGGTCAATCACTGTGTGTGAGGGAAAGAGGACTCTGCGGCTTTCTCTGAGTGGGCAGGAGTAGCAGGACTCACAGGCTTTCTATATGTGTGGGCAGGAGTAGCAGGACTCACAGGCTTTCTATATGCGTTGGTAGTAGTAGCGTGACTCACAGGCTTTCTATATGTGTGGGCAGGAGTAGCAGGACTCACAGGCTTTCTATATGTGTGGGCAGGAGTAGCAGGACTCACAGGCTTTCTATATGTGTGGGGAGGGGCAGGACTCGCAGGCTTTCTATATGTGTGGGTGGGAGGAGCAGGACTCACAGGCTTTCTATGTGTGGGCAGGAGTAGCAGGACTCAGGCTTTCTATATGTGTGGGCAGGAGGGGCAGGACTCACAGGCTTTCTATATGTGTGGGGAGGGGCAGGACTCGCAGGCTTTCTATATGTGTGGGCGGGAGGAGCAGGACTCGCAGGCTTTCTATATGTGTGGACGGGAGGAGCAGGACTCAGGCTTTCTATATGTGTGGGCGGGAGGGGCAGGACTCACAGGCTTTCTATATGTGCGGGAGGAGCAGGACTCACAGGCTTTCTATATGTGTGGGCAGGAAGAGCAGGACTCACAGGCTTTCTATATGTGTAGGCGGGAGGAGCAGGACTCACAGGCTTTCTATATGTGTGGGCGGGAGGAGCTGGACTCGCAGGCTTTCTATATTTGTAGGCGGGAGGAGCAGGACTCGCAGGCTTTCTATATGTGTGGGTGGGAGGAGCAGAACTCACAGGCTTTCTATATGTGTGGGTGGGAGGAGCAGGACTCACAGGCTTTCTATATGTGTGGGCGGGAGGAGCAGGACTCGCAGGCTTTCTATATGTGTGGGTGGGAGGAGCAGGACTCACAGGCTTTCTATGTGGGTGGGAGGAGCAGGACTCACAGGCTTTCTATATGTGTGGGCGGGAGGAGCAGGACTCGCAGGCTTTCTATATGTGTGGGTGGGAGGAGCAGGACTCACAGGCTTTCTATGTGGGTGGGAGGAGCAGGACTCACAGGCTTTCTATGTGGGTGGGAGGAGCAGGACTCACAGGCTTTCTATATGTGTGGGTGGGAGGAGCAGGACTCACAGGCTTTCTATATGTGTGGGTGGGAGGAGCAGGACTCACAGGCTTTCTATATGTGTGGGTGGGAGGATCAGGACTCACAGGCTTTCTATATGTGTGGGTGGGAGGATCAGGACTCACAGGCTTTCTATATGTGTGGGTGGGAGGAGCAGGACTCACAGGCTTTCTATATGTGTGTTTATTCTGTTCTATTTTGTAGATCCTTTTCTTCTATTTATAAAGTTGTGGTGTATAATAAGTGGAGCCTTGTAGATCAGGACGTATTTTACTACTCAGAAAATCAGCTTGGACCTTAGTAATTCTGTCACCTGTCTATGATATCAAGTCACCGACTAAGATGAATAAATAAACTGGTGTGTAGCAGCCGACCCCTCATCCGGCGACGGTCCATAGGAAGTGAGGGGAAGGTCAGAGGCAATAAATAGAAGTCCTGGGATCGGCTCCCTGAATCTACAGTCCCAGGCGGTGGCAGCGCTGCCCATAGACTGCTCTTATATCAGAGCTGAACATGGACGTCACCAGGATAAACAGCAGCAATTATCATTATGTATATTGTGTCCAATGATTCAAAAGCCCAATCGGCTTAAAGGGGTTGTCCAGAATTAGAAAAACATGGCTGCTTTCTTCAAAAAACAGCGCCACACCTGTCCATGGGTTGTGTTTGGTATTGCAGCTCTGCTCCATTGAAGTGAATGAGGCTCCGCTGCAATACCACACACAACCTTTCCACAGGTGTGACGCTGTTTTGGGGAAAAAAAAGCCGCTTTCTCCAATCACTGACCCGTGTAAAAAGGGACTTATAGGGGTTTTCCAGTGAGAAGAAATTGATGGTTTATCTAAGTGTGAAATGTCGACACACCTGTAGCGGGGGTTCAGTGTTACAGCCGCCTTTCTTCACATGAATGGGAGAAGGCCGTACTACTGTGAACTGCCGCTACAAGTGCGTCAGCGATTCACAGTGTGGAGCACTGACGAGAATGAAGGGGAAGCAGCACTCCCATGAGCGCCGTGGCCCCTTCCAAACAGCTGATTGGGGGGGGTGCCGAGAGTCGCACCCCCACTGATCACACATTAATTACTTATCCTGATGGACAGGCCGTCAATTTCTTCCCACTGGAAAATCCCTTTAAAGCGACTCTCAAGTCGAAAACAAAAATTTTTCTTTAAATTGCAAAATTATTGGTGGCCTTCTCCTGCTTGTTCCTGGCTCTGTGCCCACGTTCCGGTCCTTGTTGCCTGGTGTTCAAGATGGGCGCTGCTGTCTCAGACTTGCATATGGAGAGCATTGTCTGCAAGTCTTAGAACCAGCGCTGACGTCCCCAGCTCTGGTCCGTTATCAGTAGCATTGTGGTTACTGTCCAGGGTCTGAGGCCGGTCTATGGCTGCCGGTCTATGGCTGCCCTAAGATCATCTTATATTAATCATATTAGAGGGGTTGTCCCACAACGATATGTGAGGGTCTGACTTCTGGACCAATTGTTGGGCGAGGAACATGAGGTTAGGGTGTCTCTTGGGTGCAGTGGGGTCCCGGAGGTTGGATCTCACCTATCAGTCTTTTATTGTCTAATTGATGGCCCCTTTCATGTCCCTGTTTGTAAAACAGGATTTATGACCTTTTCCCCTGAATGTACGTCCACGTGTACCGGAAATAAAGAAAAAATCTGTTGCGGATTTCCAGTGTTTTAAACGTGTTGTTTGTCACAGATTTTACATTCTACATTGCACCAAAAATCAGCAACATAAATTGATAGACTGCGGATTTAAAATCTGCACCATGTCAGTCTTAGCACAGATTTTTGTTCCAATCTCATCCACTTTGCTGCTGATAATAATACGCTGCAGATTCTCCGCCCGCAAATCCAGACGGAAAATCAGCCACATAAAGCAACTTATAAAAAAGCAGCAGACGTGGCTGCTAATGGGGGATGACGCTCAGCTTGTCTAGAATCTGCTCAGTAATGTGAGGGGGTGGGGTGTACTCACAATTATATTTGCCATTCAGGAGTCTGGGAAAGCCTGATCACAACCCTTGTTGGAGCTGTAATGACAGCCGTGTCATTTCATATCTAGTTACTGCTGCACCTGTGGTCACATGCCTCCCACAAATAATTCCACATCTCATCTATAAGGAATCTGTTACGTCACCGGTTGCTCCACAGGTTCTTGGTCCCGGTCATCCACATTCCTGCAGTGCCGTTCACTTGTTGTTGTGACATCATTATTATCTGCTTATTATGCAGAATCCTTTCTGTATCTTCCTTTATTCTTATGCGCTTTTTATTTTCTTCCTGTCTCAGAACACAGGTGCGTGGAGTCGGCGAAAATACGAGCCAAATATCCAGACCGTGTGCCGGTAAGTTGTACTCTGGTGGTATTTCTGCTGACGACTCATTCATTATTCAGTGTTCCCTCTATCAGAGCTAATGACCTGACGCTGTTTATAGATTTGTACCTCTTTATTTCAATACATCGGTCCCTATGGGATTGAACCAACAAGCACGAGATTCACATATAGCGGGCAAACCTGTGCTGGCATCAAGTCTGACCGCATATCGGCGCAGTTTTCAAATTGATTGTAAGTGGGCACACGGGTAAAACTGCGATTGACCTGCAAAACCGAGCACCACCAGGAAACTATTTGATTTGCGGTAAAACGCGTAAATCCGGTCTTAAAAGTATTTTTTAGACAAAGCATGCGTTCCCCAAGGGGTTGTCCACCTCCGGACAACTGATGACCTGTCCACCAGATAGGTCATCAGTATATCATCGGTACAGGTCCGACACCCGGACCCCGCAATGATCAGCTGCTCCGGCTGCCTGCGGGCATCGGATGTTATTGCACAGTATGAAATGTACGGAGCCGGAAGTAGTTGGCTCCATACATAGCATAGCGGCCGTATAGCAGAGCTGGAATACTGCAGCTCGGACGCTATTCCGTGACCGGAGCCAGCTGCTTCCGGCATGAACGTCCAGTGGCCGGAGCAGCTGATCGGTGCAGGGTCCGGGTGTCAGACCCCCACCGATCGAATACTGATGACCTGTGTGGATAGGTCATTGGTTTTCCGGTAGTGGACAAGCCCATTAAAGGAATTGTCCAGGATTAGAAAACATGACTTCTTCCAAAAGGCGCACCACAACGGTCAGTGGGTTGTCTGGTATTGCAGCTTAGCCTCCATTCACTTCAGCGGAGCTGTGCTGCAAAATACCAGACACAACCTAGTGACAGGTGTGTTGCTGTTTTTGGTTGAAAGCAGCCGTGTCTTTCTGATCCTCTACAATTCCTTTAAAGAGAACGAGTCAGCTCTGACATGTCTGGTACATTAAATACTTGCATTCCCCATAAAATATAAATTCTAGAAGATCTTTTCTTAGAGCTCTGTGTTGCATCGTTACTCTGTTATTCCTCTTGGAAAATGTATAACTAAATAGACAACTGAGTGTTAACCTTTCCCCTTGTGTGTCCCTACAGTCTACCACAATCCATTCTGAATGTGTCACACAGTGTAGGGACACACCCTATCGACCATGGGAATGGTAACACCCAGTTGTCAATTTAGTCATATTTCCAGGAAGAATAATAGAGGAATGGCATAATTGTATTCCCCATGATCTCTGCAAGTATTTACCAAAACAGACCTGTCAAAAGAGCTGATAGATCCTCTGTGAAGAGCCTGCAATATATAAATGTATTCTACATAAAATGTGTAATATCTTAGTACCAGGTAGGTAATGCAATGTATTTACAGTTACATCCTGTATTATAAGTCAGAGCTGCATGCAGTCCATCCTGGTTGCTATTAGAAACAGTCAGCAAGTTTGTCGTTAGACATTCCCACTCCCTGAGTATGTCCTAACAGGAAATATGGTCAGACAACCCTGGGGTCCTTCAATGGACCCTGGGCTGTCTGCCCATATATGGTATGTCTCTCAATCGCATCACAAGGATTCACTGTTACTCGATCCAAGGGGCACCCCCTCCTCATTTTCCCCTGAATGCTGCAGTCAGCTTTGATCACAGCATTCAGGGGAATAGCGGCGGAGATGAGATTTCTCTGATCTCCACCGTTACAGTGGGACTGCGGCATGTGTAATACAGCCATTGCCCCTCTCCTGACAATAAATGTGCACGGTCAGCATGAGGTGATGTGGGCGGCGCATGCACTGAAGACAGAACATGGGGGTGTATTGTAGTGCGCACGCTACGTTTGGTCTTCAGTGCCAGCGCTCATTAGTGCAGCGCCATCCGCATCACATCATGCTGACCGTGCGCACTTGTCAGGACTCCGGAGCGGGGCAATGGCTGTATCACACACACACAGCCCCGCTCTCATACATTCATGTGTTACAATACTGAGCTGTGCGGCCGCTCAGCTTAGTATCGAAATACATGAAATAACGGTATCAAACCGTTTGAGGGTGCACGGCATCAAAACAGTATTGAAGTTTCGATGCATCGTGCATCCCTACTCAGGAGTATAATACAGGATATAATTCAGGATCAGTACAGGATAAGTAATGTAATGTATGTACACAGTGACTCTACCAGCAGAATAGTGAGTGCAGCTCAGGAGTATAATACAGGATGTAACTCAGGATCAGTACAGGATAAGTAATGTAATGTATGTACACAGTGACTCCGCCAGCAGAATAGTGAGTGCAGCTCTGGAGTATAATACAGGATGTAACTCAGGATCAGTACAGGATAAGTAATGTATGTACACAGTGCCTCCACCAGCAGAATAGTGAGTGCAGCTCTGGAGTATAATACAGGATGTAACTCAGGATCAGTACAGGATAAGTAATGTATGTACACAGTGCCTCCACCAGCAGAATAGTGAGTGCAGCTCTGGAGTATAATACAGGATGTAACTCAGGATCAGTACAGGATAAGTAATGTATGTACACAGTGACTCCACCAGCAGAATAGTGAGTGCAGCTCTGGAGTATAATACAGGATGTAACTCAGGATCAGTACAGGATAAGTAATGTAATGTATGTACACAGTGACTCCACAAGCAGAATAGTGAGTGCAGCTCTGGAGTATAATACAGGATGTAACTCAGGATCCGTACAGGATAAATATTGTATTTACAAAATCTTATTCTGTGTGTCCCTCTTCCACTGTATATCATTTTCTACTGAACCTTGAAGATGACGCTGGGATCGTTTATTTCTTTAATAATAACATGAAACTCTATGAAGGCGTTTATTGTTGTTCTGGCCGCTCCTTGTGCTGCGATCGCTCAGTGATCCGTGTGTGCAATCACTGGCCGGCATTCTGTAATATAACCTTCCAGAGTACTAATAAATCTTCTGCACTTCCCAGGTCATCGTGGAGAAAGTTTCTGGTTCACAAATTGTGGATATCGACAAGCGGAAATACTTGGTCCCGTCTGACATCACCGTGGCTCAGTTTATGTGGATCATCAGGAAACGCATCCAGCTGCCTTCAGAAAAAGCCATCTTCCTGTTCGTAGATAAGACTGTGCCTCAGTCCAGGTAAGACTTTATAATATACAGTAGTGAGGGAAATATGCTGTCCTGGTTGCTAGGTAGAATGTTGCCTAACTACCAGCTTGTGGTCCAGCTCAAAGGTCACGGAGGAAGGACTTAGCATTATTTTAAGGGGGGTTTCCAGGATAAGTATTGATGGCATGTTGATTAAATATGTCATCAATGTCTGACTGTTAGTGCCGTACCAAGCAACACACTTGAAATGGCAATAACCAATTCCTGACACAGCACCTGGACCTTCGGAAAAAAAAAAAAAAGTGGGTGGCATCGCTTTTGTTTTAGTCACCGATCAGTGTCCCCAAGTAATTAATATGCCATCAATTATAAATATATAATATTGTGGGGAAGACCCCATTAAAGGAACACTCCATGCAAAACTGATACAACGGTGTTCTGCCTAGTGCAGGGTCATGATACAAAGAACACCCGAGAGAATCCATGGCTCATCATTTTGCTTGGGGTTGTACAGAATTAGAAAAACATAGGTACTTTCTTCCCAAAACAGTGACATCTGTCCACAGGTTGTGTGTGGTATTGCAGCTCACCCCCCTATTCACTACAATGGAGCGGACCTGCGATACCAGCCACAATCCATGGACAAGTGTGGCGCTGTTTATGGAAAAAGTAGCTATGTTTTTCTAATCCTGGACAAACCCTTTAAGTGTTTGGTAGGTCATTTGTAATGTGCCCACATACCTCAGGCGGTCCATTTCTCAGCAAGTGCTCATGTTCTCGCCATTTTAGCCTGCTCAACACTCCGCCCCTTGCCCAGGATTGACGACGGCACGCTATTGTCACATCACTCTTATTCTCACTGGGGGGACGGAGGCTAAAATGGTGAGAACAGGAGCGCTTGCTGGGAAGTGGACCGCCTGAGGTATGTGGGCACATTACAAATGACAAGACCCTACCCTACGTTGTAACCAGTTTGGTGGGCAAATAGGAGCTGACAGGTTACCTTTAAAGCCATATCCATCCTGTCTGTCTACAACCTGCGGTAACCCTCCGTGATAAGATGTGCCAATACGTGGCGTCAGGCTATGTTTATAGAGAATACAGGCAGTCATAAATGTACCCTCCGTTTCGCAATTGCTTGTCGTCCCTCCCTCTTCCTCTTCACACACCCGTTTTCAAAAACACCCACATAAAAACACCGTTTTCCCATTAAAATCAATGGCCACGTGCTTGGAGGGATTCTGCTTTCGATTCTTACAGCCAAAAACACTTGGTGTGAACACGCCCTTACATGTGCTGGAATTGCTGTGTGGACTTACCCTGATTGATCATCTGTCTCTCTTCTCCAGTCTAACCATGGGACAGCTGTACGAGAAAGAAAAAGATGAGGACGGCTTTTTGTACGTGGCGTACAGCGGGGAGAACACGTTTGGCTTTTAGACATATTGACAGCTTGTGAATCTTGTAAATAATGTCGGTGGTTTTAACATGATACATAAGTCTCCGCCCTACAGGTCAGACGCATATTAACTGGATGCATTCTTTTCTTTTGTCCTCCATTTATGTCTTCGTCTAGTTATTTAACGTAATTTATTTTTCATGCTTCATAAAAAAAAAAACGCTTTTCCTGCCAAAGGCACTGGCCATGTATTGGGAATGAGAAATCCATTGCCGGCCACTTTGGCAGTGAAGTGGTTAAGTATAATTACATAAGGTGAGGTGTAATGACGGCACCAGTAGCATTCATAATATATATATATTTTTTTGGGATTATGTTAATTTGCTGACGTTCGTTCTAAAACACAAATGATTAGTGATTGATATTGTTCTCAGTAATTACCGGTGTGTAACATCAACCTTTACAAATCCCTGCCAATAAAACTATTCCATATGTTACGTCTCAGCTACACCGCACGTCTCCTTAACTATTAAAGGGGTCTCTGAAAAGCCACCCTTTGTGTACCGGGCTCTGGAGTGGAGAACCACGGGTAACCAATAAGATGGCAGGGATTCTAAATGTGAGGACAGAGCTGCAGGTGTCATTATGGGAGGGGGGGGAAGGGAGACTGGAAGGAACAGGACCAGCAGGACAGAGCATTTCAGGACTTGTCGTATAGGACGCAGCGACCTGTCCGCACGGTTACTAGACAGGAAGGTTATTAGAATATATATATATCCTATATAATTCACAGCGTTTATTCTTACACGACGCTCGTGTGGTGCAGGGTTAAAAACTGCGTTTTACTGCGGCTTTTACACGTGATTCATCTGTTAAAACCACATGGTTCACGGTCCACTGCCCGCGTATGTGAATGCACCTTTAGTCTTAAAATGGGCACATCGGTACCAACTGCACAATGTTTGGCCAGTATACGTCAGGACCGCGGTGAATCGCACAGTTGGCTGCACTTATTATTAGCACCTCATGTACTACTTCTAATGTCGTCATCATCTGTGCACCATGTGACATTTACATGCGTAAATCTGTCCGTGTGCGTTTTCACATCAGTGTGATTTGGGTGGCATTTGTTTTTCATGCACTTGCAAACACTTTTTTTTCAATGTAATTGGTGCGTCCGTGTGCTGTCCGTGTGCTGTCCGTGGTTTTCACGCACCCATTAACCCCAATGAAAACGCACCAATATAGGACATGCAGTGAGTTTCACACAACGGACTCTCCCTCTGTGAAAACATGAAATCAATGGGTCCGCGTGCTGTGCGTTGTTTCAGCGCACGGACAAGAATCGCGCTCGTCTGAATGAGTCCGAACCCACAACACTTCTTTTCAAGTAATGTTTCTGTCTTTCATTCAAGTAAATAGCAGAAGTGCAGCGCTGAACAGACATGGATGATCTCACAGGCTGACAACTTTGTTAATAAATTAGTTATTTTCTTCCATTTTTTTAAATGTACATTTCTTTAACTTTTTGAGATACATCTTCTATGTATCCTGAATACATAGAAACAGTCAGGTCAGCAGGACTGACGGCTTCAGTGAACGCTGGTCAGATCCAGATATTATCGATCACGTCTCAGCTGAAGAACTTAGATAATTGCCTCGGTGAACGCTGGTCCGTGCAGGAACAAGCTATTCACATGTAAGTCCTTGAACTTCGAGGTGATCGATAATATCTGGACCCGACCAGTGTTCACCGAAGCCGCCAGTCCTGCTGACCTGACGGATTCAGCTTTGACCGCAAGACAAAACTTCTATCTCAAAAAGCAAATTTTTTTTTTTTTTTAAATGAAAACCCATTCAAAGTTGTTCAAAATGAAATAAAACATTGATCTAAAAAAAAATGCCTTCAAAAGTGGATATAGCCTTTAAAGCATCTCTGTCACCACATTATAAGTTCCCTATATTGTACATAATATGATCGGCGCTGTAATGTAGATTACAGCAGTGTTTTTTATTTCGAGAAACGATCATTTTTGACGGAGTTATGACCTATATTAGCTTTATGCTAATGAGTTTCTCAATGGACAACTACATTACCTCCAGCCAGGACGTGATGTGTATTCATTCTCCTGACCACTTCTGTAGCGTCTCTGTGAGTTACAGCACAGCACAGTGAGATCTCGCTGTGAATGACAGCTTACAGAGTAATCTCTCGAGACTATGCCTGCTATGCTGTAAATCACAGAGAAATGGTCAGGATTCTGAATACACATCACGTCCTGGCTGGAGGTAATGTATATTCATTGTCAGGACACTGCAGTAACGTTAGTGTGTTTATGTGGCTGCACATAGCGATATAGCTATATTACTATGTACAGTGTAAATGAATGGGGAGAAGTGTATGACGCTGATTGGTCACTGATTGGTCAGCGTCATACACTCCTCTGTACAACGCCCACTTGGTCATATAGTAAGACACGCCCAGTTGTCCATTGAGAAACTCATTAGCATAAAGCTAATATAGGTCATAACTCCGTCAAAAATGATCGTTTTTCTAAATAAAAATCACTGTTATCTACATTACAGCGCCGATCACATCATGTACAAGATAGGCCACTTAAAATGTGGTGACGGAGCCTCTTTAAGAAGAGTGCAGTTTTATCACGAGGGTCCCTGGAAGGACTGTGTTAAATGTCTGGTTTACAAGTGTCTGTTTGTTCAGAATATCCTTATCAAGGTCTGGATGCAGCTTGTAGAAGTGAGCCCTTATTTAGATTACTTTTTCAAGTCGAGTTGCCCCCGTTTTCCACGGATCACCATAGACTTGAGTCTATGGAGGGATCTGTGACAATGGGACGTTCTATTTTTCAACAGACCCTTCACACGGACATATTCTACATTCGTCTGACTAAGGCCTAACAGTTACGTCTTTACGGATAGGCCGTCCGTAGACACAAGAGTTATCAATCTAGTTCCTACATACTGATATTTACAGCCACAGCCAAGGGCTCCACTGAGATCCATCACACCCGGATGCAGCAGAATTCATAGCATTGTCCGCCAGGTACTCGCGTGCGCCATGACCGGTCACATTACAGGTCTAAATGAGGTAACGTCTCCTTGTTCTCATCTACAGCTGATACAATAGATTGTTATGGGCTGTCAGACATCTGTTCTCAGGTTTGGATAGAATTCACTGACCAGGCTCTTCATGTTAGAGAGGACCGGTCAGTTTTAGTAAATACTTGTATTTCCTATAACATCACAATTCTGAATCATCTTTTCTTAGAATTCTGCGTTGTTCCGTTCCTCTGTAATTCCTCCTAGAAATTTAGGTATAAATTGACAACTAGGCGTCACCATTCCGCTAGTCAAAGGGGCATGTCCCTGCACAGTTTGAAACCGTGAGCACTGATTGGACATTGTCAGTGTATGAACACACCCCCAATTGTCTATTTATAAATTTGTAGGAGGAATAACAGAGGAACTGCACAATGCAGAGTCCTAAGAACAGATGCTCCAGAAATGTTATAATATTATGGGGAAAAGTCCTGTCAGGAGAGGTGACAGGACTTTTATTCCTAAACAGCATCACTCCCACTGTGTTCACCTGAATGTGGCACAGCACTAGGTTAGGGTGTCAGTATTTTGGGAAAATAGCTGGTGACCCCCCTCATTCTAGGCATGGGTGGGAGTTCACGCATGCAAACCCCCATCGATCAGACATGGTCATAACTATAGTGGGAAAACCTAAACCCAAATGGATACATAAATAAAGGCAGTAGCAAAAGTCAAATCATGATTTATTGCAGCATATTAGAGTAAGGGGCTCTTCCACATGGACAACAAAGGATTCTTCACTGCCATGGGGGGAGAAAAAGCAGCAACAACTTCTTGGGGTACATTCCTGGCTGAGCGTGATGTCTATTACGGGGGGCCACAAATGAAATCATTTCATTCATAAGGGGTCAGTACGAGTCTTACGTTGGGGTCCACGTTTATACTCTGCATGTTACCAGGGGGCTATCACGTGTTCTGCCCCTCTCTCTGGTTGTAGCAGGTCGGTAATTTCCACTTTGGGTCTCAGCTGAAGTTCAGGTAATCACGGGACGTTCGGATCCAGGATGTAAACACCTGTTCTCTCAGCCGCCTCCAGGCTTCCTGGTAAGACAGAGCCGCTTCCTTGTACTCACAATATGTCTGCAAATCCCTGGAAGAAAAGAGAAGAAATATTGGAAGAAATGGCGGCACGATATCAACCAGTCATGTGACCATTTAAATAAAGCAATAAAAAAAAAAAAGTTTCGATAACGGTTCCCATACAAAAAACGCAGTTTTTGGCCACGCGCCTTGTAGAGGTGAAATTGTATGTAACTGCGTCTGATGTACGTCTCTTTCTGGGAAAGCTGAGACTGCCAATATGGATGGCCATTATAGCGGTGTTGTCATCCAGCTTTCCTAGAGTCCTGAATAGCAAAGCTGCTTAGTTATACCCTGTTCCTTTATTGCCGCGTGACTAGGAATATTTTTTTTTTCAGGACACTTGGAAAACCAGTTAGCAACTCCAGTGGTGACTGCTACAAGGACATTTTTTCAGTAATAGAAGGGTAGATTTTACAAAAAAATTATTGCGGTTTTGTTCGTTTTTTGTTTTTTTGCCACGAGTTCCAGAATTGCATCAATTTTTACAAATATGTTGCCGTTTTCTCGTGATTCCAAAAAAGTGATAACTACAAAAAAAAAACCTTTGGATGTGATCACACCGTGACTTAGAATTGTCGGGGTTTTTTCTTTTAATGACCTGAAAGAACAAGACGAGGACATATTCTTATTATATATATATTTTAGGTGCAAAAGCAAATAGTCTATATCAACTGGGTAAAGGTGCTAGGGGTCGCATGACTTCAAGTTTACGCACCACAATAAATCTAAAAATGTCAGAAAGTCGTAGGCATGTCCTCAGGCGACCCCCCATAGGGAAACATTCAACTGCAATCGCAAACTGCCATGATAGAACTTAGAAAGTGTTTGTCGCAGAATCGGCAATTATCACCTATCCCCAGTATGAGGGCTCATTCAGACGAGCGTGAGATAACGCGCCGCTCACAGGACGAGCGTGAGATAACGCGCCGCTCACAGGACGAGCGTGAGATAACGCGCCGCTCACAGGACGAGCGTGAGATAACGCGCCGCTCACAGGACGAGCGTGAGATAACGCGCCGCTCACAGGACGAGCGTGAGATAACGCGCCGCTCACAGGACGAGCGTGAGATAACGCGCCGCTCACAGACCCTTTCATTTCAATGGGACTATTCAGACATGCCTGAGTTTTCACGCAGCGACTGTCCCCTGTATGAAACTCACCATGTTCTATATTGGTCTTCACGCACCCAGACGCCTATTGAAGTCAATGGGTGCATGAAAACCACGGAAAACATCCGTGTGCTGTCCGTGTTTTACGCATCAATTACATTGGGAAAAAAAAAAAGTGCTTGCAAGTGCGTGAAAACCACATGCCACACGCAAAGCACATTGATGCAAAAACGCAACGCACACGGACAGATTTATGCGCGTTTTGGTTTTTACGCGTGTAAATCTGTCCAGCTGGTGTGAATGTAGCCTAAAGGCCCTGCTACACTGGGCGATTGTCGTGCAGACGAGCGATCATATAACACTCGTTCCCGATAATTGCCCTGTAAGGGCAGTGATCAGCAGACAAACGCGTAAGCGCTGGATCATCTGCTGGTCGTGTCGTTTTAAAAATGTCAAATATCGTTGTCGGCAGCGCATCTTGGTGTGTAAACAGGGAGACACGCTGCCGACGTGATGATGATGGATGGGGACGAGCGATCCGAGTAACGAGCACTCATCCCCATCCATAGCTGCGTGTGACAGGAGCAAACGAGCGCCGATCAATGAGGTCTTGTTGATCGGCGCTCGCTGCACCGGACAATTATCGGCCGGTGTAAAAGATTATTTACTATAAACTAAACACAGCAGCAGAACACGTCTCTATCCAGCTCTGGACTCCAGGATGATAGTTCTTATCTACACTGATACATTGTAACGCAGAAGTGTGAGCAGGACGTGGTGATGAAGGGGTTTACAGCCTCTGAAAACATGTACCCCAATAAAAAGTCACATTTATATTCCAGAAAATGTTAAATAAAAGGCAAGCAAGTGAATAGAAACTGTTCTGCATTATATTTTCTGCAACGATCTCATGTTCTGCGGGCAACAAGAGGTTCATTCATAGAAAGGCCTCAGTGTTATCGTGACACCAGGGCTGGACCCTTCTACAGACATTAGCCAACTTTTCCTGGCACCGCTGCCATCGCTGACTTGAGGGGAGCAAGGGATTAATAACAGCAGCAACGGCCTGGGAGTGGACGAGTCTAATCCTCAATTCTCCAAAGAAGATGCTACATCCAAGAGGACTTTAATTTTCCATTATACTGCGTAATCCTCTTTGCAGGAGCAACATGGGTGTCCAGCAACTGCACCGATCAGCCATCACAAGCTGCAAAACTAAAGCTTAATCACGGTCTAATGAAAAGTTCTGCAACTTCCTAATAAACTTTGCCTTTTACCATTTTCAAGATCTCTGCTTGCTTTACATTCTTGTTTATATTCATAAGCTAAAACCCCATACAGGCCTAATACTTTTCACAGCTAGTTTGCGGCATCCAGCCCAGACAATCCTTTATAAGCTAAATACATATAGCAAAATCTATTTCCTGTGCTGATAGTTTGCTACAGTGCATCAGTGTAGGTAAAAGGTTTCATCCCGGAGTCCAGGCTGTTTAGCACACTGAGGATTGCCTAGACTAGATACAACTCTCAACTGTTACACAGTCTTCACAGGTAAAAAAAATTCTATATATATTTCCATTCACTGACAAAGCAGAGATCTTGAAAATGGCACACACTTAAAACACAAAATATTGTGTGAATCGACTCTCAATGAGGCCAAGTAATGTGCATATAGGGGGAGATGCTATATGGGTGGAACGGCTGTTTAACAGACAATGAACACTTTTTCATCCGCCCATCTGTGAATCCCAATATGGGGTGACATCATAAGCAATTCCTTTATACCAGGCAACTGGCCAAGCGGTCACACCCTATGAGAGTGGAGCCGCTAATCTGGCGACCGTTACAACATATTGGCAATTCCACTAGAATATAAACCTCTTGCAGATCTGTATACTGGCCAGTCACGCCATTTTACCACGTACGTGCTGCGTAGTTTACAATGAGATAATTCGCTTTATCTTAAGGGTCAGTTCACACAGTTTATGGCGCCGATTTTGACTCGGAAACCGTGTTGCAGTCAGGGTCAAAAACATCTAAAATCGCCCCAAATTGATTTTCAATTAGAGGTAGAAGGATTTTTTTTCCCCAGGTAAAAAAAAAAAATTATAAAAAAGCAGCTTGTCCTTTCTTGCCGCGGCTTCCGCCTTTGACCTCATATTGAAATCAAAGGGAAGCAGAAAAACCTGCGGCGCTCGGGTCTAAGCATTTTTCACTGCAGGTGAAAAATGCTGCGGAAAAAAGCCCATGCAGTTCAAAATCTGCCTCAAAATTCCTGAAGGAATTCTGATGCAGATTTTTTTTGCATGCAAAAAAAACAAACTGAACAGGACCGAAAAGTGCAACAAGAGTGACGAGGGTGGAGGGATCATCTCCGGGCGGAATACACATGACCGGCTCCTGACCACTGGTCCCTCTGTCCTGAAGCTGGGACAGAACATTCCTCAGGTTCAGGTGTGTAAGGGGTTTACCTGAGTGAATGTGGGAGCTGCTCTTCTGACAGACTTTCTACCAGCTGACGGAATATATGAAATAATTCCACTTTACAGATCCGGGATCTGGAGAAATAAACGTTCAACATAAATCACCAACGTTTTCACATACGACAGTGATACCGCTACAGCATAATAATAAAATGAATGTACACAAAGGCATAACTGGAGGCTCCAATACTGCCACGTGTCACCGTATATGATCTCATGCTGTGTAGACTGCCACGTGTCACCGTATATGATCTCATGCTGTGTAGACTGCCACGTGTCACTGTATATGATCTCATGCTGTGTAGACTGCCACGTGTCACTGTATATGATCTCATGCTGTGTAGACTGCCACGTGTCACTGTATATGATCTCATGCTGTGTAGACTGCCACGTGTCACTGTATATGATCTCATGCTGTGTAGGTTCCATATATACTATAAAAGTGAAGTAATCTTATGTATAATGAGCTATCTACACCTAGTGTAACTATACAGCAGCACAATATGAAAACAGCACAAAAGGAACTACATTATTTGCAAAAAGCAAGAGACGTCTTCATAACATCAGGCTGTCCCACCAGAGGATGCCATCCACCACCGGTCTCATGAAGACAACCCCTATCACTAGGCCCTATTAGGGCCTATGTACATCACAGCGGTGGGTCTTTACATGCGAACCCCCTCTACGAGCCAGAACAGAGAGGCTCTGGTGGACTGAATGGCCACATGTAATACATTTACCCTGCAAGTGCATAGTCTAGCTGGCCGCAGCTCCCCCTGGCAAAATCAGATTTTTCCTTGGGGGTGCAGGGAGCCGGCGACTCCTATCTGAAAGTAATAGTCTCATGAGACAAGCCCTTTAAGACTTTTATGGGGGTATTTCACTAATAACATATTAGAGGTGCTCGGGCAATGACAAGAGCCATCTACATGCTTTTTCTCTCTGTCTAGGTACCTCAGTCTGGCACCATGCCCAGTTATAGCCCTGCTGTGGTTGAGAGCATTTCGTAACCCTCAGAAGTTGGGGCCCAGATGTAATTGGATCCTCTGCAGCCCCCTTCTAGCATCGTCACATGTACATTAAAAATTCTCCTACCTGGACTGTGGCGTTCCTATTGCTTTCTTCGTTGTACCTTGCCTGTAGCCGTTAGCGGTGACATCTAGTGGCTGATGTGGAACTGCGCACCAACTTATTGCTGCAGAGAAAGATTGAATAAGAAAAAAATAAGAAAACAAAATAATGTCACATAAATAAAACAACCAAGGAATATTTAACAGGACTATAAGATTGGTCAGCCAGGATAGTAATAGTGGTTGTAGATGATTTCCACGTGGAAATGCAGATTATAAGATGTAGCAGAGCCGAGTTTGTCAACATGAATTATGGAGATATCATGATGGGTTATTTATAGTTTTCCACATGACTACAGGTAAATCTACATTATCAGAACTCACTAGATGTTATTAGAAGGGAACACTCACCAAAACAATTTCATGCCGGTGACCTACAATATGATCCGGATGAACTTTGTCACTATGTAATGTCTGATATTGTTTGTTTCATGTTCCCTCTAAATTGTAAAGTGCTGCGTAATATGTTGGCGCTATATAAATAAAGATTATTATTATTATTATTATTAGTGTACCTATTGTAAGAGCTTGCACTGACAGCTGGAGACCCGGCGTATCCGCCCCATGTAACTGACAGACAGGAGCTCAGCTGAATGAACATGATCGCAGGTTCTGCTGGAGCCTCCTGTGTTCTGCCCCCCACATCTCCATGGATAAAAGCGAATGCTCATATTTACAGAAAGACCCTTTAGTGGTCCGACTTCTATGGTCAGGTTTAGATTCTTATACAGCAGATGGTGAAATCCTGGACTCACCTGCCCCACAAGGAACCAGCTTTCCTGCCCTTTTCGCTTCCTTTAGTGCATCCCTCCCGTGCTGAAACTGTAAATGTGACTGCTGGATCTGGGGCTTATGCACTAGAAATACTTCAGGGAGCCCCGAAACATTTCGGCACCTGGACAGAAAAAGGAAAAAAATAAAAGAGCATAAGTGACAGTCCCTCCTTTATTCAACGAGCGAACCCTTATGATCATGTGGTACCTGCTATGAAGAGCCCTCTCCATGGACTGCAGACTAAATGGGCACTTCCCCACCACCACGGAGGTCAGATAGATGGGCTGTTGTAGAAAGTGCATGAGCAGCGCCCCCTGGCAGCCAAGCACGTTCCATCGAGCCATCTTATCACTGCAGGACATGGATATGGTGCGGTCTCCCCGGCCCGGCTTGACGCGGAGGACTCCCACTGTGTGATAGTCCAGCCCTGGATTGTACCGGTCCTGAGCCTCCCCAGGGATACACTTCGCTCCAGTTCTGAACACGTCGGTAGCTTCAGGTGTAAAATCTGCACTTTCTTCACAGGATTCAGTTTTTCTCCCCGTTTCCTGGCTGGATCCATCTGGTTTCATTCTCTTGTGAGCAGTGGGAGAATCACAGGCCGTCGTCTTCCTTTTATTGGTGGTAGTGAATAATGGAGTCGCTTCTGATGCCGCTGTAGAGGTGGGACAGAGCTGGTCCTCTAGCGGAAGCATGGGTATGATTGAGGCGTCGCCACCTATAGGGCAAAAAGCAATGTATCAAATTTATGCTCAATGAAGTGCAAAGAATAAATGACATTATATATTATAAGAGACCAGGGACGTCGGGGGGGGGGGGGGGGTCCTCGGCACAGGACCCTCCTCTATTAACCATAACGGAGAACTGCTGGGGAGTTTAGCAGGCAGATCCATGGAGAAAGTTATGGATGACCGAACGATATGGTACAGCTCTAACGAGTGGTTACCTGGCTTTCCCAAGATCCTGAATGGCAAATCTACCACGTATGCAGTAATATATCCATTGCTATTTGCTCACTGCATGGCTATAGGCAGATTTGAAGTTCAGGACTCAAGGAAAGCTGGGTGGCCCCGGTGGGAGCTGTGAATTCGGCCATGTTTGTTGTCACCCGGCTTTTCCGGGAACAGCAATAACAACGATGATGAAATAAGAGAACAGCATTGACTTCATTATGGATTTGTCGATTCATTTGAACCCTCAGACTTGCAGGACAAGCTTTATTAGCTGTTCCCGGAGCAGACGTAACATTGAGCGGAGCAGACAGATACTCACATGGCGTGTGACTGGTGAAGAACATGAAGCAGACCCCGGGCTTCAGCGTCCACTTGTTGGGATCATTTCCGGGAACCAGCACACAATCCTGGCTTCTTGACAGCGCTAATGAAAGCTGATGAAGGAGGTACCTGCCCGAGACAAGAGGGCAGAGCCCGTATTATGTTCTCCCGTACAGACTGATATCATTTATCATTCATTATGACCATATTTACAGCGTGTCTGAATATTATAAAGCATTTCCAGCCCGGCAACCACATATTGTGCAGGTAAGACTCTTCCTATCGTTTTGTCTTCAGTCCACAGTAATCGGACATCGCTGGGGATCTGCTGCAAGTTGATCACAAATTTCTGGGTTAAACCTGTAATTACTCCTCCCGCTGAGTCTACGAGAAGGGATTGTACGGCTGATCTTCGCCTGCAGAGAATGTCAAAGACTAAAGTATTTAGGATTTACGGTTTCCACCCACATATTAGACTTTGAATCCCTCAATATTTCTCCTTTTCTATCTCTAATGGAATAAACGACATCTCTCGGTAATTCATAAATCTAATTTATATAAAATACGGCCTCTTTGCTGCCATTACCCATTCCTACAATGGAGACGCATATTCGGTCCACACCAGGGACTCCGATCTTACCGGCCTCAAATGCGCAGGTGCCGGATAACGCCGATAGAGAGGGAGAAGACAAAGGGAATCATTTCTCTTCATTATCGTTGTTTATTAGAGGTCCCATCTTAAAAAATCCCCCCTAAGGCCCCATGCACACGACCGTAAAAAAACGGACCCATTCACTTTCATTGAACGCGGACACCTTTCCGTAGCGCTACGGATGGGTGTCCGTGCCGTAGAAATGTTCAGAAAATTATGGAACATGTCCGTTCTTTGCATTTTGCGGCCCGTGCTCCCATACTTTGTATGGGAGCACGGCCCGAAAATGCGGGTGGCAGTCGGCGGCCTGCCGTACCCGCAATCGCGGGCCGTGATTGCGGGCACGGTCGTCTGCATGGGGCCTTACAGTGAAGGCTAAATAGGAGGAAGATTTTGGACCCATTGAAGAAGTTGGGACTAATATTGTTCAAGTAGGACATGGGGGCTCCCTGGATGGACTTTCTCAGCCCTGCTCAACGTTCACTTACATTTACTAGACTTCTAGGAAGGCGGAAATCCTAATGAAATAACGTATGGAAAGTAAAGAAAATCCCGAGCGGCGCTTCATATCCGGTTAACATGATCGATGTTCTGAGTGCTCCTACTCCACCTGCGGTATGTACTCGTATATTTCTGTGACGCAGTTGACGAGAGTTTCATAGTTGGAGTGATTGACTTGACATTCTTGAAAACATCCACTTGCCGGTACAGTTGGGGGGGGGGGGGGTTTTTTGGTTTTTTTCTTGACTATATGTTACAATCTAAATAACGATTAAAAATTATTAGAATAAAAATCTAATCGTGTCGGATTATTAAATCTTCTGTTATATAAAAAAAAAACCTCACTTCAAATATACAAAACCTGCTATTATAACGGTTTATTAATCAGAGGAATTTCCTCGTTCGTTCCCTCCGCTTGGCCCCCGGGTCTTGTGTAATTCCACATTATAGTGCAGTTTAGTAATGGAAACAAATGCCAGATTATCAAACTTTCCGGATTATCAGATCGCGAATGAAAGGAACGTCTCTGAATAATCGGTAGATATAATTTTATTCCTCTTCTGTTCTGAGTTTTCTTATGTAAACAGGCAGCGCGCTGCTGCCCCTGGAGAATGTGGCGACAACAGGCAGTGAGCAAACATGCCAAAAACATGAGGGCAAACATACCAGAAGAGACGTCTCCCTCTACGAGCCGCCCGCCCGCCCTGCATAGTCATTAGTGACCGGTGCCCTCCAGATCTGATACATTTATGACCTTCTTAATGTTTGCAGTGTTATTCTTGAACAAATGCCAGGGCTCTGCCAGCCAAGTTGTGGGGAAGCAAATGAATACATTGAAAGTGACAGCTCTCTCTGTGATAAATACGAGGGCGCACTGTAGCAGCACCGGACATTAGATGCCCCCTCGCGCCCCTCCATAGTGGTCAAAGAGCTGGTGGATGGGAGTGTTTTTAGCCTGGTGGCTGTCTGACCTTAGCTAATGTGATTATAGCAATAGGGCAGTGCTTCCACCAGGGGGCATGAGAGGTTCCATAATATATAAAATAGGTAATAGTGGTGTAATGCTGGCACCATCTGGGCAGTAGGGCCCTGTATTACACCTCCTAATTGAGAGGGGAATGCAGGCAGCTGTAAATAAAGGCAATGTCTGTGGCTGTGGAATTATGGGAAACGTAGTCCTTTACCTGGTAATCCCGCCCACAGCAAGCCCTGGCAGCATCAAAACAGAGGTGCTGTACAGAGATGGGTAAGATAATGAAAAATGACTTCTGAGCTATGGTGGCGTCATCTGGGGGGCATTCAGACACACAAATTATTTTTTGTATTTCTAAAAAAAAATCAGAAAAACCCTTAAACATGTCTGCTCCTTTGTTTTCCCTGCAGAGAAGAAGCGTCACAGGAGTCTGAAACTTACAAGAGGTTCTTTACCTACATGTATATTTAGAAAAATCAGATTTTTAACTCATGGCACAACCATTATTGAGTAACCTGGTATGACTGTTTTTCCACTTCTGTCAAGGACAAACCAAAAGAGGTTTCAGGGCATGCAAAACATGATTTATATTAGAAGTTTGGTGCTGGAGATAAAGTTATGGACATTAAAGGAACACCTCGGTAAAAATTATCTCGTCCCCTGTTTGGAAAGTGCACCAGATAAAAGGTAGGGCAGGTAACGATGATCTCCGATCCAGGCTGCCATCATGTCACGAGACTCACATTGAGCATCTCATAGTGAAAGTGCAAGCAGCAGGTACTGTAAGAATCGGACGGTCACCGTGTGGTCATCTTGTAACATTACAGCGGCCGGGATTGAAGATAATAGTTCGGCAAAAAAGCTCCCGGTAAGAGGATTACGTGCCCTACATTTTACCGGTTTCCAAATAAAGGCCGAGATAAAAAGTTTTACCAAAGTGCTGCTTTAAGGAGGGGAGAGCGATTGCCTCTGAGGAACAAGCATGGTCTGTTTTACCTGAAATTATGGAGGAATTCAAAGGAAATTTACCTCTGAAAACTTCTCCTTGCAATTATCTCTGCATGACTGTCCTGGAGAATATCACCTAGGAAGAAAAATATTGTTACAGTTAATGGCAGGGCACTCGTATCTATCATTATGTGGCACAGAACACAATTATTTTTTCTTAACATGGAACAGTGCTCGAGTTAAGGACAGAGAGTCGCCGGGTTAACTACGTGGGACAAACACTGCGTCATCGAGACAAACACACAGATTTCCCATAGATGGACACTGAAAACCTCTGACATCAAAGGAACCTGTCTCTATCCCTGAACCATCACATCTTCAATTAGCACTATAGACAGAAACAGGCAAGACATCTTCTCCCCCCTCCACGTCTCGTGTCTTTGGGGACTGTTTGATGGTCCGTTGTCGGCAGGAAGGTCTGAACTGGTTGGATTGTTACCTGCCTGATCCTCTGTTCCCTGTGAGATAAGCAGCACCAGATTAAAGATTTAATTTAGCACAATAATCCGTGAAAAAAAAAAAATTATAATAATTGATCTCTAAAGCGACAGTATCCTGGGATGCCGTCCTGAAAAAAGAAAGAAGAGTCGGACCAGAAAAGGTACCACGTCCTGAGTTAGTAGAAAACATACCCAGCATGACAAGAACTTGATATTAGCAGGAAAACACGGACAACTCAGGCACACGTCAGGTGGAGGAGAGCGTTACCAAAAAACATTATCTGGCTTAAAAGGTAATTCCAAACTTAGACATTTATGGCATATCCACAGGATACGCCATCAATGTCTGATAGATGGGAGTCCCAGCTCTGGTACCTGCACCTATATAGAGAACGGGGGTCATCCGACCCCTGTTTCGCCTGGTAAGGCAGTCACTGGCTGACGATTCCAAACGGGGCCTAAGTGGAGAGGGGGCCGTGCATGCGCTTCTCTCTCCATTCTGTCCTTTGGAAGTTGTAAGCGCTGCTCGGCTGTATCCGTAACCCCCTAAGAGACGCGCATGCACGGCCCCCTCTACACTTAGGCCCTGCCTGGAATCGGCAGCCAGCGGCCGCCTCACTAGGCGATACGGGGGTCAGGTGACCACCGTTCTCAATGTGGGGGAAGGCACCAGAGTTGGGATAAAATGTCTAAGTTGGGAATAACCCTTTAAGGAACAGGTTGAGGTCCCAAAGAAATGTGTGGTGAACGGTGGGGGGGGGGGCAACCACTAAGGCTGGGTTCACACGAGCACGTTCGGTCCGTAATGGACAGAACGTATTCCGGACCGAACACGCTGCAGGGAGCCGGGCTCCTAGCATCATAGTTATGTACGACCCTAGGAGTCCCTGCCTCGCTGCAGGACAACTGTCCCGTACTGTAATCATGTTTTCAGTACAGGACAGTAGTTCCACGGAGAGGCAGAGACTCCTAGCGTCGTACATAACTATGATGCGAGGAGCCCGGCTCCCTGCACTGTGTTCGGTCCGGGACTTGCGGCCGAAATACGTTCCGTCCTTTACGGACCGAATATGCTTGTGTGAACCCAGCCTTAGAGATAAAACACATACCTCAGAAGAAAAACTAAGACCAAACCCCAGATCGTGCTGGAGAAGACAAAATGAAAAGGAAAAAGAGCCACTCCTCTGACAGAAGCAAGACCTGTGGACAATACGAGGTGCGGAAAATGCTTGGAAGACCAATTCTGAGAAACCACGAGATCTTTGGACTATGGTGGTTAGAGAAGACGAGTCATCAGACATAGTGCTGGGTGGAAAGCTATACTGAGACGGTGGGGCGTCCCTGATAAGAAAACGCCAAAGAAGTTCAGCTATAAAGGAGATAACATGTGCGTACCACTGGCACCGAGCGACTCCTGTGCCACCAGGATAGATGATATTTATTCTGCCTCGACCCGCCTGAACAAACCAGGGGACAAGAGCTAGGCCAGGGAAGACGTACCCGAGAAAGAGGATGTACGGCCAGACCCGTCCTTCTGGATCTAAAAATAGGACTAGGGAACAAGAGCCATGGGTCTGGGATTAGCAGGCCGCAGTGAGGTCGCAAGCTACGTTTTTGCCATGCGGCCAAACCGCCAGGTTGGGCGCCTACCCAGACGTGCGGAGAAATGGTGGAAAGTGCGGCCCAGTAGGTCGCAGAGAAGCCGTGGCATACGTTTGCGATGCGGTCCTGATGCTGACCACCTGCCCGTAGGTGAGGAGTAAGGTTCTAGAAGGACAAGTGGAGCCGCAGTCTAAATTTTGGTGGTGGGGAAATGTATGAGGCGGAGGAGCCTCGCACTACAGTCGGGTTACCGGTATGGTTTCCTTGGCACTAGGTTGACTTATATAGCATAGCATAAGGCTGAGTAGGAGGAGCTAACACATTTTTATTGCTCAGTGTCGCCTCCTAGTGGCAGCGACCTATACCCACAGTCTTCTGTGTCCCCAATGACACAAAAGAAATAGAATTAAAAAAAAATCTCTAATCAAAAAATTAAAACAGATTAGAAAAAATTTGTTCTCTGGTGTCTGCACTCACCGGTCTTCCGTAATTTTGACTGACCAATGCATTTCGTCCCAGTTCCCATAGCAACAACTATAAAAATTAAGAAACAAAAACTAGTTAAAAACAATGCAAATCTATTATATCTTATATCATGTGACGTGAAAGAGCTGCACCACCTGGTGGACAGAATGAGTATTACACAACAAGGCGGCACATGGGGAGCGGCCTTGGTGCATTATGATGAATGGCCATAGGAGCTTACAATCTAAAGTTATAGAGGCCGATTCTAAGACGAAGAGAGACGAGAATAGCCCAAGCGGTGGAAACACGATCACCTTTCTTGCCGTCTGTTTTTCCCGCAGCGGACTCGACTTGGATCACTGCCGCCATCAGCGTCCACTCCTTGCTGGGATTGGGTTGGCCTTGCCTAGGGAGCTTGGTGCGGTAATGTTCATAACACAGAGCGGCGATCTCATCTGCAGTGTCCGACCTGTAACCAAAGAGGAGATCAAACCGTGAACCACAACGATACAAGTAACGCAATCAATCCTGACAGCGCCTCAACCAATATGGCCGGTTGATGGGTCATTCAAGTCAAGGTCATGTGACATTGATGGCGTATCCTAGTGATATGCCATAAACGTCTGTGACAACCCTTTAAGCACCTTCTCAAAAAATTAAAATCTCTGCTTTCGGAGTGCCGCCGAATAAAAAAAAAAAACGTGAAAAAACACAAAGACGAAAGAAATTCAGTAATTTACCGCCACAAACATTACATCCAGATCCTATGGAAAATTGTTATAATGATGGCATATATCAATACGAGTTTATTGTACGGGGTTGGAGGGGTAAGTTATTGACCATTTGTTGAAGCATGGCCCATACATTTTTCAGCCAATAAAACTGATTTACATTGGTAGAAAACAGCGGTTTTGTCGCCATGGAGATCATGACACATTTCACATCTGGCCACCAAATCAACAGAGAACAAAGCATGCTGGGAAAAGTGCCCATTCAATTTCTTATGACTCTCGCTGCCTGACTTCCCACACAGATTCTATTACCCCGCCATTTTCAGCTGTCGCTTAGGTGATGACGTCACAACGCGCGACGGAGAAACCGAAACCTGAGGAAAATATACAGCGCCGGGGCTGCTGCAGCTTGGAGTCCCGGTTTTCCACACAGACCAGAGGCGGCGGCAGCGGTCAGAACTTCCGTCTATACTGTGGACTCACCTCATAGTTAGCGCCAGGACGGAATCCGGACATTCCGTGAGGGATTCTGGGAAATGTAGTCTCTGTCTGTTGGTTTGCTTAGTTTACAGAAGCGCGGATCTTTTTAGCTGGACTACAATACCCAGAAGCCCCCGGAGAACGCAACATTACATATATATATTTAGCAAATGTAGAACTTATACAAATTAATATTCACATTAGATATTACAACTCTACACTGACTTAATTTGAAACATAAAGTACAGAAAATGTTTGTTGTCAGTAAATAAATATGGGGGGGGGGGGGGGGTGGACTTACCAAGCATTGGCATCTCTCAGACACCACATTCTATTCGTGATGGCAGAAAATGGCGCTTCTATTGTTGGGTTGTGCTGAAATATCAGTTTCCAACAACCGGACGTCCAAGCGCAGTTGTCCCGACCCGAGTTACAGCATCTGCGCCTATTTGTGATTTCTGCAGTGAGGGGGTATAACGTTGTAAGACAGGAGGCACGGGGCAATGCCACAGACTGACTGACGTGCGTAATTTCAAACCCTTGAGAATACCCGCAAAGGAGATTTTATATACGGCACGTAACAATCGCCACTAAAACATTTACGCACATAAGCCCCACACTCAAATACTTGTTGCATCTCCATAACGGACGGCCAGAGTGCCGCCATAAAAGTGTGTGACAGAGTTCTTCCGTATACCGTCAGCCATAGTGTGCCGCCATATACAGTATCAGCCTCTATATTTCCATTTAAAATATTTAAAAAATCCTTTGTCTAATCAATAGTTGCTCAGTTCACTTCCACGCCCAGGAAAATTAGTGCCAGGGAAATGTCCTGGTTCCACGGCGTTGACCAATTTTTATTTTTTTCTTGTGAGACTTACCTTTCTTTTTGGCGATTCGGTCGTTTTTCCCTTTTTTTTTTTTTATTGGGAGACTACCGTATAATCAAGGAAGGTTGGCAAGAACGGCAGTGTTGCACAATGACTGCGAACTACGCCCCCCCCCCCCCTTCCGCGGTGGCACAATCACCAATATACAATGTCTTGTGCATCCATGGTTAGAAAAAAAACAAACCTGCATCTAAGAGTATGTTCACACGCAGTATCAAAATACGTCTGAAACTACCGCGCTGTTTTCAGGCGAAAACAGCTCCTGAATTTCAGACGTTTTTGCAAGTACTCGCGTTTTTCGCTGCGTCTTTTACGGACGTTATTGGAGCTGTTTTTCAATGGAGCCAATGAAAAACGGCTCCAAAAACACCTCAAGAAGTGACATGCACTTCGACGCGGGAGTATTTTTACGTGCCGTCTTTTGACAGCGATGCGTAAAATTACACCTCGTCTGAACAGAACATCGTAAAACCCATTGCAAGCAATGGGCAGATGTTTGTAGGCGTAATGGAGACGTTTTTTCAGGCGTAATTCGAAGCCTAAAACACCCGAATTACGTCTGCTTGTGAACATACCCTCAATGTTAGACAGTTCAGGGGGGGGGGGGGTTTATCGCTGGGTGAGAGGAGTCGTATGGAGCGTTGGCTGAGCACGTGCGCTTCTGCGCCATACAACTCTATAGTAGATCCGTAGACAGTCAGGTGCTCCCAATAGCGATCAGACCACCAACCTAACATTTACTACCTATCCCATGTTTTATCAGCTTGAAAAACTCTTTTTTTTTACGCGGCCTATGTTGGACCAAAGGACGCAGCGCTTTTTCCTCCACGTTCCGAAAGCCATAACAGGAATTCCAGTTTTGTTTTTGCAGAGTTCTCCGCGATATAATAGACGTGATGACTTCATTTTGTAAGTTGCTTCGATTACAGTGACACTAAATCTTTTATAGTTTATTTTTTTTTTTTTTTCTACTTTTACCTAATAAAAACCCTTTAAGCTGCATTCACACGAGCGCATCAGATTACCACGCGTGAATCTGGTCCGTGTGTTGCGTTATGCATCAGTGTGTTTTGCGAGTGGCATGTGTTATTCACAAACTTGCAAAGCACATCTTTTTTTATTATTATTTTGAAGTGAATTGATGCGCAAATCATGAACCGCAAATGGACTTCAATGGGCGCGTAGGTGCGTGAAAACTCCTGCATGTGTGAACGATTGCGTTACTTGTATCGTTGTGGTTCCGTGTGCTGCGCGTGATTTCCATGCGCAGCACACGGATGTTATTCACATTAGTCTGAATTAGCCCTTCCTTTTAAAATACCAAATATGTATTTTTTTGTTTTCCTTTTATACTTTTTTTCAAAAATAAGGACTACTCGGTTTTGTTTTTTTACTTACATTTTTCAACTTTTTCAACTTTTTTTTTTTTTTAGCTCCTCTATGGGTCTAAGGCCCCGCGGGCACGGCCGGCCGCCGACTGCCATCCGCATTTTCGGGCCGTGCTCCCATACAAAGTATGGGAGCACGGCCCGCAAAATGCAAAAGAACGGACATGTTCCATAATTTTCTGAACATTTCTACGGCACGGACACCCCTCCGTAGCGCTACGGAAAGGTGTCCGCGTTCAATGAAAGTGAATGGGTCCATTTTTGCGGTCCGCAAAAACTGAGTTGTTTTTTTTTACGGTCGTGTGCATGGGGCCTTAAACATCTAAACTTCTGATCGCTCATATAATACATTGCAATACTTCTGCATTGCAATGTATTATAAGTGTAAATCTGACATGCGGCCAATCAGGCTGTATTGCAGACATGGGGACCATTGTTAGGCCTCGGCTGCCATAGCAAACCATCGGCACCCACTGCGATCCCATTTGTGGGGCACCGATGGGGTGACAGAGGGAGCCCACTCCAATTGTCTAACCACTTAGTTACCTCCGATCCTGGCTGTTATATCGGCGGTGTGTTACAGCGGACACCCACGAGCGATGGTGCCGGCTCAGCTCCTGCGTCGTAATAATACGGCGGTTTGATTAACTTACTGTGAGCTGATACTATTACTGTTACCATGTGAACTTACCTGAACTTATGATTTGGTTCTTTTACTTCACAGGATGCAATCGCTATACATTTCAGCCACCCAGATTATATGCGCAAATAGTATGAAATAGTGAACATGATGATCACAAGTCTTTCAGTTTTATATGGAGCAGAATATTCTTACACAATACTATAGAGGATCCACAGCTTTTCAAGTTGATCATGGACTGGATATCCACATTATTGTAATACAGCCAAGTGTGGACCTTAACCCCTCATATGCAGGTGTCAGATGTGACCACCGGCACCTGAGGGTTTTTTTTTTCCTGCCCGTTTTGCTTCAGGGCCTGTCACCGGTTGCCACGTTGCGAGATTGCGGGAGCCGGTATACTCCTATAGCAGCTGGGAGCCTTCTGAACACCCCCAGCCCTGCTGTAGGAAGATTGCTATCGAGAGCTCCCTGTGGCAGGTCTCATGAGCAATGCACTGATTTTGCCATAGACTGCAATATTGTGACATTGCCGTCTATGGCCTAAGCGATCTATTGATTGCAGGTTCAAGCCCCCTAGGGGGGCTAAATAAAAGTTTTTTAAAAAAAAGTTTATAGAAAAAACAAAAAATGTTTTTTAAAAATCACATATAAAAATAAACAATAATAAAACAAACACATTAAGTTTCCCCACATTCAAAAATTCACAAATTATAAAAAGATTTATCCAATACGGTGAACGTCGTAGCGGGAAAAAAGGTCAAAATGGCCAAATCGCAGTTTTTTTTGCCACTTCAACCGCAGAAAAAATAAATAAAAAATTGAATAAAATGTGATTGAAATGCCAGACATAACCCAAAATAGTATTAATAAAAACGACATCTTTCCACGTACAAAGAGACGCCTTTTACACTGCTCTGTACTGAGAAATCTAAAAAAAGTTACACAGGTCACAATATGGCGATGCAAAAAAACCACAAGTAGTTTCTTTCAAACGTTTACATTTTTCTAAAAGGCACTAAAACATAACAAAAAGTATATCAATTTGGTATCACCAGGATAGTGCTGACCCGCAACTGCTGGTTTTTTTCCCAATTCCACCCCATTCTGAATTTTTTCCCAGCTTCCCAGTACATTGCACAGAATATTAAATAGTACCATTAAAAAGTACAACTTGTCCCCTAAAAATTAGAAAGGAGGGAAAAAACTAAAAAGCATAAAAACAAAAATGAGTCTGGCCCTGAAAGGGTTAATTACATCTAACCCATGACTCTTCTGCTTCATCTACCATCGGACACAAACACTCTGCACGCCAAGATCAGTTAATATAATTTATTTTTTCCAGTATAAAGCAGCTTAGAGCTGTATCCTTGTGTAGACGGAGCCCCTGACAAGTACATAACAAACATCTTAAAAGCAGATCCCAAAAGTTACACAGACGTCCCGGAGCCCGGACTTGGTGCGGATTCCTTCTTGTTGTCTTCTGGTTTCATGGCTGGGAATAGAAGCACCTCCTGGAGAAACGGACAGGCTGGCGTTAGACCTAAAGTTCCAATGTTATAACCGTGGAATGATCGGACAATACCGTACCTTTATATTATTGGAGTCTGTTAGGAACATCGTCAGTCTATCAATACCCATTCCCCAGCCAGCGGTAGGTGGCAGGCCATATTCCAGGGCGGTACAGAAGTTGTCATCAATAAACATGGCTTCATCATCACCGGCAGCTTTGGCCTAGAGAAACAGAACATGATAGGGTTAAAGTTAGGCTATGTGCACATCACGATTTTGGCCTAAACGTAGACTGCGACACATTCCTTAAGGGCCTGTTCACATCAGCGTTGGCTTTCTGTTCCGGGGTTCCGTCGGGTGAACCCCGCAACGGAAAGTCAAACTGAAACCACAGCTTCCGTTTCCGTCACCATTAGATATCAATAGTGATGGAAACATTGCTAATGGTTTCCGTTCATCACCATTCCGGCAGGTTTCCGTTTTAATGACGGAATCAAAAGAGTCGTCGACTGCGCTATTGATTCAGTCGGAAAAACTGAATAATGCCGGAACAGTGACAAACGGAAACCATTAGCAATGTTTCCGACACCTTTGATATCAATGGAAACGGAAGCTGTGGTTTCAGTTTGACTTTCCGTTGAGGGGTTCACCCGACGGAAACCTCAGACGGAACCTCGGAACGGAAAGTCAACGCTGATGTGAACCGGCCCTACCAGTGTCATCCGTCACCATAGAACTTAATGGTGTACGTGAAACATATACGTCATGAACATGATGTAAACGTTGAACGGATATGGAACATGGATGACAAATACCACTATTAGGCACCCCTAAAAACCCATAAATCGCCCATAGGCTATAATGGTATCCATTTAAAGTACAGGTCATGATAGGCTATTTAACCGTGCACCTGTCACGTATGCCATACAGTACATAGGCTCCTATGTTAAAAAAAAAATGATACTGTGTGGTATACTTTTTTTTGCACGATCCCCCTGGATTAAAAAGCAGAGTCTACTATGCTATTCCATCCTCCAAAAAAAAGGTATACCAACATATACCAGCCCGATAGAGGTGAAGGGGAAGCTCTATTGGCCTCCGTCAGGCTAATGGAGCCCTATACACCCGTTTAGCATGTACGTCTGGAGTTTTCCCGACGTACACGCTAAACCTAGGGCCAAAGCGTGATGTGCACAGAGCCTTAGGGCCACAAGGTCAGACCATCAGCCATTTGCAAAAGTCTATCATCAGTCTCCAGTAGGTGACAGAACCTACACTACATCAGACAGGTTGGCATCATGACAATGGCAGGCTGCCCTGTGGAACTGAAACACTTTTAGTAATATTTTTTTTTTCAGAGAAAGCTGGGAGACAATCCCTATGGCAGCTATTTCCATTCCCAAGGGGTTGTTACCCAGCTTTTCCAGATTCTTAAAAGGCAATTCTGCAAAGCTACGTTTCTCAAATTGACCAAGACCGGCAGAAAAAAACTATTGTAAAGTGTGAGTACTCAAGTGAATTGTAGTAAAGTTTCCCACAGAGGCTCATATATATATATATATATTACTAACTTACCTTAGCTTGGTCTTCAAAAAGCTCCTTCTGTCTTACTGGATCGTTCAGTTCAGTATATGCATTGCAAATCTCTTTCTTCATGATGAACAGTTCAAACCTTTCGGTCAGCCCCTTCTCAGCTCGATGCCTTGTGTGGAAAACAAAAAGGTTATAAGACGTCTATGCAGTCTCATAATTAACATGAAGTGACTGTTGGGAGACAGACTGGGACTGGTCAGTGCTTACCATTTAGCAAGAGGGCTCATAATTTGCGGATGGTCGCAGATATAAGTTGGGTTAATGCAAGTTACTTCCAGGAATTCACCAACAAGCTAAGAAAAATGAAAAGAATAAATAGAACTATTATACGGATAGTCATGAGAAAATAGCAAGCGTTGTAAACCAAACCGGTAACGCTGACGGGCAGTAAAAGGACCGGCGTGGCCATATAGACCATCAGCTTTGCACCAATAGCGAGAGAGAAGCAGACAGTGGCGGGTGGAGGGGCACAGCACTCGCTAGAGTCTCAGCGATGGTGGGGGTCTAACGTCTGATTTTTTTACATACCTTATCTAGTAGCCTTGCGGTGGTCCTAGGAGGCGGACACTCAACACCTTTCTCCGCACAAATGTCATCTAGGAACTTGCGGGTTTCTGATTTAGAGACAGAATATACAAATAAATTACCTCCAGTATCCAAGGACTAATTTGCAGACATGGAAATCGGATTATAAATTTGGTCTTCCCAGACAATTTTCAGCGCTTGCTGTTTTGGTTTAAACTCTCCTCTTATTCTTAGGCCCGATTTACACGAGCGTGTGTGTTTTGCGCGCACAAAAGGCACTTAACAGCTCCGTGTGTCAGCAGCATATGATGCGTGGCTGCGTGATTTTCGCGCAGCCGCCATCATTATGACACTCTGTTTGTATGTTTGTAAACAGAAAAGCACGTGGTGCTTTTGTTTTCATTCATACTTTTCACTGCTGTTGCGCGAATCACGCACGTCCCACGGAAGTGCTTCCGTGTGTTGCGCGTGATTTTCACGCACCCATTGACTTCAATGGGTGCGTGATGCGCGAACAACGCACAAATATAGGACATGTTGTGAGCTTTACGCAGCGGACTCACGCTGCGCTAACATCACTGACAGTCTGCACTGCCCCATAGACTAGCATAGGTCCGTGCGACGCACGTGAAAATCACGCGCGTTGCACGGACGTATTTTACGTTCGTCTGAATAAGCCCTTACCTTCAGTGTCAAATTGGTCTGTTGCGGGGAGCTTCTTTCCCAATACCTTCTCCAGTTCATGCACCATGCTGATTTTTCTGAACGGTGGAGTGAAGTCTATTTCCTGAGCTGGTCCTTCTGGACCTTCGGGGTGATATGTCACTTTATAGCCACCAGTGATGTGTTTGACCATACCTGCAGGTTAAAAAAAAAAAAAACAAACAACTAAAATTAGAGAGGAATATTCATCTTTATACATCAGACATACAAAAATGTAATACTAATAAACTAGCACTAGCCCTCCAGTCGTGACGTGGTTAAATATCTTCTCTCATCACTATTTAACCCCTTAGTGACCACTAATACGCCTTTTTACGTCGGTCACTAATGGGCTTTAGGCTAGGCTGACGCCTTTTCACGTCAGCCTAGTCTAAGTCCTGCACGGGTCTCCCGTGCAGGCAGGAGCCGGGGCTCTGCTGTCTGATGACAGCTGAGCTCCTGCTCCAACACCCGCGATCGAAGTTTACTTCGATCGCGGCCGTTTAACCCGTTAAATGCCGCCGTCAATAGCGACTGCGGCATTTAACTTTGTTTACAGAGGGAGTGTGCTCCCTCTGTCACCCATCGGCTGCCCGCGAATGCAATCGCGGGTCTCCGATGGGGTGTCATGGCAGCCGGGGGACTGATAAAAGCCCCCAGGTCTGCCCTGGACATATTCCTGTTAGGACGCGCCGGAGGCACGTCCTAACAGATTGCCTGTCAGATTTACACTGACAGGCAATAATGCTCTGGTATACGAAGTATACCAGAGCATTATAGCAGCGATCGGAATATCGCACAGTAAAGTCCCCTAGTGGGACTAATAAAATCAGTTATCAAAGTGAAATAAATATTATTAATAAAAAGTACAGTAAAAAAATAAATAAAACCATTTTTTTCCATAAAAAGTGGTTTTATTTAGTAAAAGTGTAAAAAAATAAAAAAAGTACACATATGTGGTATCGCCGCGACCGTAATGACTCCATTAATAAAGTTAATATGTAATTTAAACCGCAAAGTGAACACCGTAAAAAAAAAACGCAAAAAACCATAGCGAAATTGCAATTTTTTTCCATTGCCCCCCAAAAAAGTCATAATAAAAATGAATCAATAAGTCCCATGCACCCCAAAACAGTAACATTCAAAACTATGTCTCGTCCCGCAGAAAACAAGCCCAAAAAATCACTACATTGATGGAAAAATAAAAAAATTACGGCTCTTGGAAAGCGACGATGCAAAAACAAATAATTTTAGTTCAAAAGTGTTTTTATTGTGCAAAAGTCGTAAAACATAAAAAAACCTCCACATATGTGGTATCGCCGTAATCGTACCGACCCATAGAATAAAGGTAACATGTTATTTATGTCGCATAGTGAACGGCGTCAATTTAATAACGCATAGAACAATGGCGGAATTTCAGGTTTTTTTTATAATCCCCCCCAAAAAGGTTAATAAAAGTTAATATAAAAATTATATGTACCCAAAAATGGTG